>NC_037671.1:114093424-114176894 GCF_003255815.1 Theropithecus gelada
CATGCGGTGTTTGGTTTTCTGTTCTTGTGATAGTTTGCTAAGAATGATGGTTTCCAGCTGCATCCATGTCCCTACAAAGGACACAAACTCATCCTTTTTTATGGCTGCACAGTATTCCATGGTGTATATGTGCCACATTTTCTTAATCCAGTCTGTCACTGATGGACATTTGGGTTGATTCCAAGTCTTTGCTATTGTGAATAGTGCCGCAATAATTTCTCAAAAGAAGACATTCATACAGCCAACAGACACATGAAAAAATGCTCATCATCACTGGCCATCGGAGAAATGCAAATCAAAACCACAATGAGATACCATCTCACACCAGTTAGAATGGCAATCATTAAAAAGTCAGGAAACAACAGGTGCTGGAGAGGATGTGGAGAAATAGGAACACTTTTACACTGTTGGTGGGATTGTAAACTAGTTCAACCATTATGGAAAACAGTATGGCGATTCCTCAAGGATCCAGAACTAGATGTACCATATGACCCAGCCATCCCATTACTGGGTATATACCCAAAGGATTATAAATCATGCTGCTATAAAGACACATGCACACGTATGTTTATTGTGGCACTATTCACAATAGTTTTTTGTATTTTTTTAGTAGAGACGGGGTTTCACCATGTTAGTCAGGATGGTCTCGATCTCCTGACCTCGTGATCCACCCATCTCGGCCTCCCAAAGTGCTGAGATTACAGGCTTGAGCCACCGCGCCTGGCCAGGCGTCATTATTTATCATCATATTGTTGATAAGGAAGTCGAAACTCTGAAAAATCAATTGCCAATGATCATAAAATTTGTAAAGGTGAAGCCAAGAATTGAGGCCAGGTCTGCCTGACCACAGTGTCCACACACTTCCTGATACACCTGAGGGTGTTGGGCAGAGGGAGTGAGGTGAGGAGAGGCCTTAGCATTCAGACTCGCTGTGTGTTACAGATTGTTTAACCACCTTGATTTTAGATGATCAGTGGCAAACTGCTAGCAAGAAGAGGAGCTTACAAAAAACAAACTTGTTGTCTTTAGTTTAATTCTTTATTTGAACATCAAATAGGTTGAGAAAATTGTTTACAGGTGCTCGAGCATCCCGCTGGATTCTTTTTCAACGTGCAAAAGAGGTTTACAAGTGTGTTTCATTAAACAAAGCAAAGCTGCGACAAAACCGAGTCACGTCAGTAATAGTATGCATCAGCAAAAGGGCATATTAATCCATCAAACACAATTTGGCATTTGAGCCTTTTCCCATAAAACAAGAGCTCTACACTGAAGAGTATGAAGTGCACAAAAAGCATTGTTTATCACCTGTGAAGAGAACAGAAACTGGCATAATGTCACTTATTAATTCAAGTCTCTATAACCAATGACCTCTCTGTGAATGCAAAGGGGTCTGTGTCTCAGGCACCTGCTCATGGGACAATATGTTGTTTCTAGGGTGCACAGCTCTAAACACACACACTGACGATGGGTTTGGAACATGGCAGCATTTACATATTTTAAAAGTTCAGGCACAATTGGATGCAAAAAAAGAATAGAAATTTTTCTTGAATCTCAAAAGACAGTGCAAAATTGAAGTGCCATAATAGAGGCAGCAATTACTTAGAAAACAATTTGAAATGACTGAAAACGAGGCCACACTTTAATTTAATTGGAAAGGAAATGCAGTTGGAAACAGAGCATAATAACGCTACTGAAAAGATGGATATTTGGGACCACAGTTCATTTGCTCCAGTTGAGAGTAACTTTTCAGGGGATTAACCTGGGAATGGTGCAGAGTCATCTAGATCACGCTCCCAAGACCTGCACCAAACAGAATGATGGTTGCCTTTTGAGCTACTGTATGACTCTATTTGCCTTTCGCATAACTAGCTTCCCGAAGCAGATCTGCCTGTGAATATTAGACATTACTATGGTGTTAGTGATCATTCCCAGTACCCACGGTCCATCTCATAATTGGAAAGTATGAATAGGAAAGGATTTGTAATCACTGTCATGCAGGGGAAGGAGTACTCTAAGCCAATGGCCCAAATCAATGGCCATTTCAATGTATCAGGTTTCAAGGTGAGAACACCTTAATGTGATCAAAAGTAAATTATCAGTAAGTCCCTTATTTGTTCAGCCCCCAAAAAGCATGGGATATGGCGTGGTTAAACATATCTGCAAGGTTACTAGGGAAATCAAATCAAAGACTGCACTTCCTTAGGGGTTAGATTTTACAACCTACGTTGATAGGGTCTTCTCTTTGGATGACCTAGTCTCTCATAATTGCTGCATGATGGCATTACAGAATCATTACGGCAAGCGAGGCAATGGGGAAAAGAAACACAGACCACTAGCTAGTCCATGGACTTTACTGCTGATGTTGTTCTTTCTTCTCTAGAACTGAAGCTGCTATTTTAGAAATGACTGTAAATGGAGCCAGTTGATGTGTGGTCTCCAGGGCAGAAGTGGACTACGGAACCCTGGTGCACACTCCAGGTGCCAGAATTAACAATTTTCCTCCAAATACTTTCAATACTTTTCTTCATATATTTGCCATTCCCCAAATTCCTGAATCTACTTCCCCACCATACCTGAGCCCCCAGGTAAATCACATCTTTCAAATTTTAACTTGCCTCAGAGTGGGAGAAAGCAGACGTAAGAGTTTTTTTTTGTCATGTCCCTACACCCAATACCAACATCAGCCAGAAAATATCTGCTGTCCATTAGTGGCACTTCAAGTAAGAATACAAAGAGATTTCCAAAGTTGCTGGAGACCCCTGGGCAAACATTTCAATCACTGATGTTCTCTGCCCATTTCAAATGTAGTAGTATCTTAACATGAATACAAACACGTTAGATGAATAATGTAAAACCTTCCGCTGTATAATTGTTTGGCTTTAGCTGGTATTACATCATCTAGTCCTAGAAATTTTTTTTTGTTTTATTTTAATTTTTTTAAAAGAAAATCTAAGTATAAACATTAAAAAGAACCCACTGACCCATTAACTACTGTCCAAAAATATTACTACTGATATTTTGGTAAAAGCAAAATTAGCTGCCCTGAATAATTTTCCTTTTCAGGCATAATCTTTGCTACATAAGATTGTCTGTCATTCAATATCCAACAATAGGCATCTGGATTAGTGCTATTTTGTCTACTGTGGATACAAAAGTTGATATGAAATGTGATCTTCATTTAAATGAATAATCACCAGGCTTTAGGCATAAATGACTGTATACATGACAAGGTAGCTTGAAAAGTATACAAAAAAAAAAAAAAAAAAAAACTAAATGTTTTTCCTTGGTTTTTGCATGTTAACCCAGTCAAATTAAATCCAGAACAGAAGTACTACATTCAATTGTCTGATAAACAAGCAATGTAATTTCAAAAAAATATATATTATACTATATAAGGTGCTTCTTAAACAAACTAAGGTGCTTCTTAAACAAACAGCAACAAAAGAAATATGTTCTTCAACATATCCTTAACACAGATACATAAAATTGTCCCCAAATTTAAGTGCACATAAAAACTTTTTTTTTTTTTTTAATTCCCTCCCAGATTCTCAGTCCTTTGGTGATCACTTAACTGGACAATCAGAAATTAATGAAATCCACTTTTCCAAACAAGACATACCAAGGGAAGCCTGAGCAGCTCACCTGGGTCATTGGCTAACACAGACATCACCTCTCAGTAGGGTTTCAATTATAGACAATAAGGTCACCCAGAGGAAATCAAACATTCTTTTTTGTTAAGAAAAAGGAAGTAACCCATACTTGTGCTAGAGAAGCAAAGGCCCAGGGAAGGCTGCCCTGTGGCTGGAATGAGCCTTTCTTTTTTAGCCTATAAGTCAAAGGAAATTGAAGGAAATGAGCTGGCAGGAGTGGAGGCGGTGGGAGTGGGGGAGGAAGGGGGAGGATTTTCTTCCCCAAACCAAACCCTGATTTTGGATTAGCTCTAAACAACCAAGGGCATATGTAATCTGACCAGGCCCCAGTCAGCCTGAGTAGTGACAGCAACGGTCCCCACCCTCCTCCCGTGCCCCAGGGTGCTGGGCCAGTTGTAGGAACACAGCTGTCTACGGCAGCTGTGACAGCTGCTTCTTCCAGCCAGGGCCACGCTGGGAAATGAAGAAGAGCTGGACTACCCCAGGGATCCCAGGGCACCCCCAAAGGGCAATGCGGGGTCTGCAAGGAATGTTCCTAGGTAGCTGCAGCCTGTGGCAGGGCCACCCTGAGCAAGTCTGGCTGTGCCTCAGAACTGTATCCAGTTTCTGCCCTACTTTCCCTCTTGTTCTCTAGTAGCCACAACAATCCTGCACAAGCGCTGTTCAGCTCCATGCCCCAGGGCTAAATGCATCACTAGGGCCCCTGCTCCTTTCAACGACCCTTTACCCTCATCATGCATCACCACAGTGAACAGTTCACCCCTGTGTAAGGCACACACACGCCGGGAAGATCCAAGTACAGCACCCACCGAAACAGGTCCTGAAGCTGACCTAACTGCAAGTTCAGGGAGAGAGGGCTTTCTTTTGTAACACAAAAATAAAAACAAAAATCAAGAACTTATCCCTCATATAGGGAGACTTAACTAAGATCAACTTGCTGCTTTCCATAGGTCCATGAGAGGCACGAATGAACTGGAACCCATGACCGGAAAGCCAGAGGCAGAGCTCTCAGCACATCTGAAGCTGCAGTGTATCAAGTTAAAATAGTCTTGCCAACTAGAGGATCCGCCTTCCTTGTGTGCCCCTTGTATTCCTATAGGGGAAATGAATTGACAGTCACCAGATATTCTGCTACAGTCATATAAAAGCTTTAAGGTATACCACTTTCATAAAAGGATGCATTGCCATAGGAATACAAGAGGGTGCTATAATAAACCCTTGACCTAGCTTTCTCCAAGTCCCCAATTAAAGGAGCCACTTTAAATTCTTTGCTGTGGCTTATTCTTAAAGCCATTTAAAAAGTGCTTATCAGAGGTGAAATGTCTACTCTCCAGGCCTGGGTCTCTACAAGTAGCTTAAATGCACAGAGTCGTCTGAGCCCCAACCCGTAGACTGAGTTCAGCTGTGAAGAGCTACAGGAATCCTCACGCTTAGTAACATAGCACAGGGGGAACGAGAGCTGTTACAAAGATTTCGCCCTGGAATCCCTTTGGCTGTTCCCAACAGAAGACAGAAGATGTGCCACTAAGAACTGAGCAAGCAAATGAATGGCCACTCATCTAGAAAGCCATTGGTGGTGGATGCATGCCGGAGTGTATGCAGGAGACAGAATTTGGCTAAAGTGGTGCATGATGAGGGTAAAATGCAGCAGGGATTATCTGAACCGTGGGGGAGCCGGGGAGCTCTCAGACTGTGGCGGGGAAACCCTCTGCGTCCCCCGTGATGTAATACTTTTGCAAGGAATGCGATGAAGTAGAGCCCGCGGTGGCCAAGTGGCTTTGGTCCGTCTCCTCCATGGGCGCCCCTCCACGGCTAGTGGGCGCATGTAGGCGGTGCGCGTCCAGCATCTCCAGCAGCAGGTCGTAGAGGGGTACCACATTCTTGCACTTCATGCTGTACAGATGCTCCATGCCTTTGTTACTGTGGGTGGGAAGACACAGAGAGGACCACTTTAGAGCCAGCCCGAGCCCCAGGAGTGCTGAAATCCCTAGAAGGGGAAGGAAGAGGAACTCCAAAGACACATGGCAGCCAATCTTTCTTGCTGTTTAAAGACCCACTTTAAGATGGGAGCTGGGAAAGCTGAGGGCTTTCAGAGGCCCTAATCTGGAACTCATGGCTGTGAGGTTTTCATTTTCCACCTCCTACGTGGGTGGTCCCACCCTCACACTCTCCCTGCAGCCACTTTCAGGGTATTTGCTATGCAGGTGACTTCCACGGCCCTCCGCGGCCTCAAATGAGATCCTATTCCCTTCCAATAGGATCTAAATGCATTCAAATAGGATCGCCAGTGCATCTAAAAAGAGAACAGGAGATAGTCAGCCATGAAGGAGCCAGTATTTTAAATGCGTAAAGCAGTTCAAGACGCTCCACTGTTAAATCTCTCACGTCACTTCCCATTTAACTCAGAATACAATCTAAATGTCTTTCCATGCTCTACAAGGCCCAACTGGTCCAGCTTCCATCCACATCTCCAAGCTCTTCCTGCCTGTCTCCCCTAACCCACTCTCCGTAGCCACACTGATTTTTGTGCTGCCCTTAAAGGAACTAAGCTCCCCCCAAGACTTAGGGGACCCACACTTGCTGTTCCTACTTCCTGGGATGCACCTTCCTCCAGTCTTCAAATGCCGCCTGCTCGGAAAGGTCTACCGCTACCCAGTGGCAGCGGCCTCAAGCCTCTGCAGTCTCAGCCTTCCTCTTTCACACTGGTCTGTTTCTCTTAGCATACTTATCACTACCTGAAATTCTCCTTTTTATTTATTTGTGTTTATTCTCTCCGCCTCCAAACACACATATGCACACACTCACACACTCAGGGCGAATTCCTAGAGAAGCAGGCTTTATCCTGTCCCCTGCTAGGCCTAAAACAGTGCCCAGAGCTCAGTTCATGTTCAGGAAAACAAGGGGGGAAATGGGCAGAGGGAAATGTAGGCACACGGCATTCTCCTTTCCCTACTCTCCTCCTCTGCTCTCCTCCACCAGCCACAACTCTGCTGCCCCACCACACTACTGGTGGCGGGGGTGGGGAGGAGAACAACTATTATCTAGTTTGAAATTTCTTTTAAAAGAAATATGTATCATGAGTAGCAGGGCCAAGAGAATGTCTTAGAAAAATTTGCATTTTCAGTAGGGGAAAATTCAGCTCAAGTTGGAGACCTGCCATGAAAACACAACATCAAAGCTATTCAGGGCCTACAACATGGTCTAAATTACTTGTTTAAGTGTTACTTCCCCACCCCCCATTTAAAATGCTATAAAAGTTAAATGCCCCCTGGATCTGCCACTGTGTTCCTCATGCAACCTGATGATTCACATTTACAGTCAGATGAAATCTGATATTGAATTCTCTGAGTAGCAACATATGGCTGGGGCCAAGCTTACTTAACAACATAGACTTCTGTGATTTAGGTTGGCTGTAGTGAGGAACCAAAATATTATTATTATTACAATCGTGTGTGTGTGTGTGTGTGTGAGAGAGAGAGAGAGACAGGAGACAGAGAGAGAGAGAAAGAGAAGCAACCTCTCTCCAGCTTTTCACACGATTCTAACAGAAACTACAGCACTTTCACCTTGCTGCTGCCCTCTGCCAGGCGTGGCCAGTAAAATCAGCCAGGGTTGTATATTTAGTGCAAATTTACTTAGTATTAACTAATTAGGCTTGCTAATGCTGACAAGCAGTTAATGGATTTGAAAATTCAGCAATTCCTTTCAACAAATAGAAACACCCAACCGCAATGCATTGAATCTACAACATCACTGACATTCCCAGCTCAGAGTCAAAGCTAAGATGTTTTCCTCCAGGGTAAGGTTATTCTCTCAGCCAGGGATTTTGGCATCTGATCCACTCACGGCTTCCCTCTCTCTAATACTCATCAAAAGAAAAAGACAGGGAAGACTGGAAATGTATACTCTGAATGCAGTCACCTTCTCTACCTGACAGATGTGATTCCTCCGTCTGTTACACAGGGATCCTTGGGGAACCCTGAGAACAGAGACTGCAATCACCTTACCTACTGCAATTACCAAGTAGAAGCCGAATTCACAGGGCAGGGAAAAGCCTGCCATGAGTCATTTGTTCATTCATTCATTCCCTCATTTCTTCGTTCACTCACTCAGTAATAACGTTGTGGGCCTTTACCATATGTAAGTCTTCATATACGGCACTGTGAGGGATGCAAAGAAAATCAGATACATCTATTTTCCCAGGAGCTAATAATTTTTTAAGGTTGTCTCTGGAAAGGGTGGTGCCTGGGACTTTAATGAAGCAAACTTCTTGCCATTTGAATCATGGTCTCAGGATTTGAAGGTCCCTTAAAAATGATAGAATCCAACCTTCTTAAGACATCATAGGCCTTCCCTCATAGCCACTAAGAGAAGGAATCTCTTTCATTCCTAGGGGCCTGGTGTAAGCTCAAGGTCATGTAGGCTTCATCACCCATGAGTACCTGTCCTAGTGTCATCACTTTGAATCATCGCTGTGGTCCTTCTGGAGTCTGCAATACATAACCCGGCAGTCTCCCCATCTCTTCCCTGCAGATAAGGTCTGCTCATGAGAATGGTATCCACTAAGCTTTTGGCCAAATTGCAGGACGATGGAATGGAAATGAGGCCACTTTCACCTTTTGGCATAGAAAGACTCTATTTTCTCTGCTGGTATCCTTCCTTAGCTCTTACACAAAACATTTGTTGAGTACTTACTATGTGCTCTGCACCGTGCTAGGTGATATTGGGTAAGCAAGCCATGGCTCACAGAGTTGTCAATCTAAATGGGCAGAAAAATAGTAAAATGGGCAGTAACCATAGGGAAGAACAGAGTATAAGTTCCAACTAGGTCTTAAGGGTTAGGAGATGCTTCCTTCAAGGAGTGAGATCTGAGCTATGACAGGTTAGATTATTGCTCAGAAATATTCATGCCCCTGGCAACATGTCCATCTTTGACTCTGGACTCCTCACATGCTTGCTTGGCCAATGAAATGTCAGTGGACATGAGTGAAAGAAAATAGTAAAATGCACTTGCCCAAACAGGATCGCTTTCTCATGCCTCTGCAGTTGCTATGAGAACATGTCCCAGCTAACATGTGGGTACAAGGAGGATAGGAGACATGAGACACAGAGCAGAGTCACCCTGGCCTCAGGCAGCTGCCTCCCAGATGTGTGAGTGAGCCCAGCTGAGGTCAGGAGGGCTGCCCGCCAATCTGCAACCTGAAGAAGAACCTCCCCCAGATGACTCATCCAACAGTCAGCTATTATGGCTAGAGCTCAGACATGAGGAAGTCCTCGTAAGCTAAGTAAGGGCTGAATCATAAGGAGTAATAAAAACAAAGTGAAAGGGTTTATACTTTTATCTAAAAGCAATGAAAAGCCACTGAAGGGTTTTAAGCGGGAGGATGACATCAGATTTGCTTCTAGAATGATCACTCTGGACACATCATGGAGAATGATCTAGAAAGGATCTAGATTACAGGCAGGCATACATGTTCAGTGACTGGCCCAGAAGTCCAACAGAAAATGATGGTGGCTTAGACTAGGGTAATGGCAGTGGGGGTGACAAGAAGGGGTTCAACAGGTATGAAGGAATCAACATTGACTCTCTGTGAGGCATCTGGCCCCAGGGTCTCTCATTTAGGATATCCAGGTGTGCACAGGGACCATAACAGATGTGCCCAGTGTCTTCAGGGGATGTGTACGCTCACAGGCTTCTCTTGATTGGCCCCCTCCTCCTATTTGCACACTGCACCCAATCTCTAAACCCCTGCCCCAAAGCACATGCTTTAAACCAAGCATAAGTATCGCTTCCTCTATGCCTTCTCTGACACTTGCCCTGTGACCCATGCAGATTTAAAACATATCTCTCCTGTCCTCCCATAGCATTTATGCTTATTCTGTGCCAGGAACTCTCACAAGTGCGCTCTCCATATGCAGGCACCAGTCCTTCCTGGCCAGCTGTCACATAGGTTTGGGGGCGTGTTTTCTTTATGTCTCTCCTGTAGGAAGCCCACAGATGCCTCACCTCATGTGCCTGATGTGGGAGAGGATGAGGAGGAGCTGGGCCAGCCGCCGGTGCTGCTGCTGCAGGGTCAGGCCTGCCTTGGCCATCAGGTGGATCAAAGTGTCTGTGATCTTGTCCAGGACTCGGTGGATATGGTCCTTCTCTTCCAGAGACTTCAGGGTGCTGGACAGAAATGTGTACACTCCTGAATGTGCAGAGAGAGAGTGAGAGAGAGAAGCTCAAAGAGGATGAGGTCTAGGAGACCCAGAGTGCTCTTGGGATGTAATAACGAGCCAGTGGCCTTCCCCAGCACAGTAGTCTAGCATTGGGGATGCTCCAGACCCATTTGAAACCGAGTTACAATGTAAAATTCCTAAGGCATATGCAAGTTTCAGAGCACCAGCAAACCAAGGGGGGCCCCTTTATGTGAGCCATGACCAAGAAAGGGGCTGTTGGCCTTGGGGCCTGTCATGGTAGCATGGGCCATCTTTTCTCAGACAGGTCTGACACCAACATGAATTGTCCATGTAATGTAATTGACCGTGTAATTGACAACCCTGTGAGCAGCCACTGTTGTTCCTTTTCACATCAAGAAACTAAAGGGCAGAGAAAGTCACTAAAGTCACTAACCTGCTAGGGAACTCGCATATAGGCGGGCAGAGCTTAGATGAAACCCAATCTGCTGACTCCACAGGTGGTAATGATAAAGGAGACGCGCTCTCTCGGGAGATGTGTGAAACTCGTGGTGAGATTCAGAGACAGAGAGTGATGAGCGATTGGCTAAGTGATTGGAAGGTGATGTTTCCAAGTAGGATTTCTGTTTTAGATCAAGTCTGAAGCCTAAGCACTTTTAATCAAGTTTGCACTTTAGATCAAGTTTGAAGTCTAAGCACTAAGCCTCAGCACAAAAGTTTAGGATGTGGATGGGTATAGGCCACCTTGAAAACCACTGGTTTTTTATGGCCACGTAAGTTTTTCCTCTCTTACCTATTTTCTGAAATAGATCCTGCTCTCTGGGCCCCACAGACAGATCCAGGACAGAAAGTGAGACCATCACGGCACCTGGTGTTTCTGGACAGCATTAGCCTCGAGCCAGAAAATAAGAGCCTATTTCTGAGATTGTATGTGAGGTGGTGGGACAAAAGTTCTTTCCTCTAGCATTGCTAAACTGGGAGGATGAGAATACAGGGCTCTGAATGGCCCTCTTCCCAGCACATGGAACTCCTGTCTGCAGAAAGGAAACTACTGACAACAAGCAGAGGTGATAGTGTGGGGGTGAAAGAGAGAGAGAAAGAGAGAGAGAGAGAGAGAGAGAGAGAGAGAGAGATCCAGGTAGTAGTCACAAAGTCCTAGTTTTTTCTTTTTCTTTTCTTTTTTTTTTTTTTTTTTTGAGACAGAGTCTCACTTTGTCACCCAGGCTGGAGTGCAGTGGCACGATCTCGACTCACTGCAACCTCTGCCTCCAGGGTTTAAACAGTTCTCTACCTCAGCCTCCCAAGTAGCTGGAATTACAGGTGCCCGCCACCACACCCAGCTAATTTTTGTATTTTTAGTAGAGACAGGGCTTCACCATCTTTGGCAGGCTGGTCTTGAACTCCTGACCTCGTGATCCACCCACCTTGGCCTCCCAAAGTGCTGGGATTGCAGGCGTGAGCCACTGCACCTGGCCAAGTTCTTAGTTCTTACATTTTTTTCACTTGACCTTTGAGCTTTCATATATCCTTCCTAACAGTGTATCAGTGAATCCCCTTTTAGCTTAAGATAGAGTTGGATTTTTGTCGCTTGTAACTGAAAAAATTCTATTACAAGAAGTTGAGACCTCAACCCAAGGACAGGAAGAAAATGAGTGACAGTGGACTGAGAAGTATTGAGAACAAGAGATGGGCAGGATGGAACAGGCTTTTTGGGGACTACAAGGATGCATTTTCTAACACTGCAGAAATAAGCTCCATCCTGCCTAATCACACCGCTTTGCAGGGAGCAGATGACAGTGTTTTGGTTTTTTTCCCCAGATTATGTGTATTTATAGCAACACTTATCGGTCATCCCACTATTCAGCCCACTGACCATCTCACAAACATATTCCTTCTCCTCTCCTCTCCCCTTCCTCATCAGCACCTTCAAGAGCTAAAGGCTCCCAAGTTTATCCATCCCTGACTTTATGCGGAAAACATGGTGACAAGTTACTGCTCACGTAGCAGTTTGTAGGTTGGAAATGGGAGAAACATCTACACAGAGGAACTCATAGTAAACAGAGTTGTAATTGCCCAGAATGGAAAATGGCTAAGGTTTAAAACTAGCATAACAATAACAACAAAACCAGAATGGTCGGGATCTTGGTTTCCACGCAGTTGAATAGGATAATGTAGCTTTTGGTACCCTGGGGCACTTTGATCTAAAGCAAACAGCACAGAAGAAGTAAGCAGCAGAGAGACAGCAGGTTAAGAAGGAAATTGCTGAATTACTTCACTTATGTTCCACGTGGGCTGCTGGTAGAGAAAGAATGTGTCTATCAGAAAAATAGGCAAATGTCCCATGGCCGTGGTGTTGGCCTGGAGGCGGCAGATAACAGAGGGTGTGAGCTGGGGGATTAGGGCTAGGAGGGCCTCAGTTTACCTCCCCTTGTCTCCGCCTCTCACAGTCCTCTGTGACATCATACACAGTGCAGCCTCACATCCCCTAGAGCCCCTGCCTCCAGCTGGATATCCTAGGAACCCACCCAAGCCACAGAACTGAGTTAGACCAACTTGGATGATGTACTTTCTACCAATTTCCGTTTTTGTTCCCACCCAGGATGCCGGTCTCATTCTCCAATAATCCCTTTCTTGTTGAAGGAAACCACAGAATGGAGACTCAAACAGCTTGGATGTCCCTGCCTGGAAAGGTGACACGTGTGCATCACTTCTCTTGTTATTGTTTCCACGGCGAGAAAGCACACTGTGCTGGGACCTCAGCAACCCCGAGAGCCAGCATTTCACCATGACCTTGTCAATGGAGGTCAAAGACACGGCACTCAGCCTCTGGGGAGTGACTTTTTTCTTGGGCTGCCAGTGTTCCATCCTCCTTAAGGTGCGTGTGGCTTCCTTCATCCAGCACGCACTTATTGAGAACCTAGTATGTGCATGACTATGCTAAGGATTCCAAGCCTTACTTCCTTTCAAGTGTTAATGTTTTAAGAGCAGATATTGCCTGCAGAGAGAGAATGTTCTTAACACGGACTCTCAGGATGCAGGCCATTTGCAGAACAAGCCTGTTTTTCTAGTCCTGTTTTGGCATCAATACAGCTTATCATCTCATCCTTGTCAGCAGATGCTTCCTAGCTGTGCAAATATATTGAGAAATAAAAATAGGGTCCTGTTGAAATGCCAATAGTTGACAACAGAAGCCATCTTCTTTCTGGACTTTTCTGGCAAAATGTCGTCCATGTTTGCTGCCTGTTGCCCTTCAGGGGCCATTTGGGAGAAACAACAGAAATTCAGATTCCCAGAATGCTTCATGTGCTTTGGCAACCACCGCCAATAAGCAAGAGCAAAACAGGGCTGCTGGTAGTTTCCATATCCCAGGTGGTCTCTCCCACCCTGGATGGCCACACCACTGTGCCCAGCAGCACAAAGCAAGTGAGCAGACAGTGTGGACCCGCAGAAATATTCTTGCAACAAGGTAGGCTTTTGCAACTCTGGAGATTGCTCCAAATCCCAATGATGGAAACAAACAAACAAAATCTATATGTCATTATCCAGTCTTGAGATGCTGCCAGCAAATCTGAGCTTCTAGGCATCCTGAATCTTATAGCCAATAAGGAGATATCTAGGAAGAGTCTGGGGAAACTGAGTGGTACAAACGAAAGGGGAGCAAAGCCACGAGGATACCCCTATGTACAAGACATCGCAATTTAGTCTCTTGCTCTCTCCCTCACTCTCAATTCTGCTGTCCCTCACCTTCTCTCATTTTGCTAGGACATTCTCTCTTCCTTTTCCTCTTTCCATCTCCACCCCAGAGGAACCCCGTTCTCTATTTCTCAGCACTTTTCTAGATAACGGAGTCTTCCAAGAGCTGGAGGAGGTGTGTCGTACACTGCAGTACCCATGCGGTGTGGCTGTGCCCAGAAGGAAGCTCTAGTACAACCAGGGGTCCCCTCGCCATGGTCTCCATGGAGATGGGGGGCACATCTAAATGTCCCTGGAGAAGTAAGAGACGCTGATGCCTATGGCTTACCAGATGCTTGAGGACAAACTCTTCAAGCCAGGCCAGATTTTCTTTATGTTCCCGAAGGAAGGATGTGACAGCAGACCCTGAGAGAGTCCTTCATTCTATTGCAGCTTGATCAAAAACAGAATGACTCAAAGGAAAAAGTGAAGAAAATTCCTCAAGTCACAGTTTAAATAGTCTGGACCAGAAAGCTGCCACTCAGCTTGGAGAAGGAGGAGCTTTTAGCACTCACAGAGAGGTCCTAGGGATGAGTCACACATCAGCCTTTTGGGTGGGTGCCCCACTGGGGACTCATTCTACAACCAAATAGCGTGCTTGCTCAAAAGTGCCACCAAAGCTGACCGTCCGATAAACACGTTTGTTGTATGCTTCTCCTATGATTGTGGTTCTTTTGTGGTTCTGGGAGTGGCACTGTCCCTAACAGGGTGTTTGGACAGCCTGAGGCTGCTGTTGCCACTTCTTGGAAGGGACTGTACTGGATGTCCTACAATGTGCAAGACAGTCCCTAACAATGAAGGATTTGTTCCAGTTCCTATGCCTCTCAAATGCCCTACTGAACTAAATCTACTACAAATAAAAATCTAGAGTGGCTGGATGCAGTGGCTCATGCCTGTAACCCCAGCACTTTGGGAGGCCGAGGCAGGCGGATCACTTGAGGTGAGGGGTTCAAGACCAGCCTAGCCAACATGGTGAAATCCTGTCTCTACTAAAAATACAAAAGTTAGTCACGCATGGTGTCAGGTGCCTGTAATCCCAAATACTCGGGAGGCTGAGGCAGGAGAATCGCTTGGACCCGGGAGGTAGAGGTTGCAGTGAGCCGAGATCGCACCACTGCACTCCAGCCTGGGTGACAGAGTGAGACTCCATCTCAAAAAAAAAAAAAAAAAAAAAAAGTAGTGAAAAGTTTTGAAAAGCTTTCACATGGCTATGCCCAAAAGTTCCAGTATATTAATTGGTTATAGAGAAGGAAGTTTAAATGGAATATATTTTCTCCAAATTATTAAATAATTTATTCACTTTATTTAGTTTGGCAATTGAATATATTATGTCAGCTTTTCAACCATGCATTTAATTGAAATGATTTCAGCGCAGTTGAACAGGTACTACAAAAACAATACAAATGGATGTAAATATGTAGACAGGAGCTGTAAGACTCTACTAAATAAAATTAGAGCCAACAATTATAAAATAGTACACATCAATGAAATATTGTTATTGCCTCCTATATGTTTTAAAATAAATTTGTAACATGATAAGAAATCCATTTTTGTGGGTACATATTAAAATCATTTTGAGGTTTGTATCTTTTTGTTTTACATTGACATCATCTCCAGGGTTTTTGTACACGCTTCCTGATAGCCTCTTATATGTTTTATTGTTTCTTTTTCCAATCCATCTTGTCTTCTCCACTGCTTATCCAAAGGATATAATCTCCAAGGCCTTGTTGAGTTCTAGAGACTGACTGAATATTTGCCTTGAATGTAGTGGGATATTAAGATAGGATAAATGTTTCTATCCACTTTGGCTCTTTTTCATCTTATAACAAAGGGAATCACTTTGACAATACACTTATAATAAAGCCAGACTCATTTGCAAAATTGTTTCTTCATATTTTATTCTTCTTTCACTTCCACAGTCTTTGAATTTTCTTGGCATGTGTTTTAGCCCATTTTCTGTTGTTTATAACAGAATACCTGAAACTGGGTAACTTACAAAGAAAAGGAATTCATTTCTTACAGTTGTGGAGGTTGGGAAGTCCTAGGCCAAGGGGACACCTTGGGTGAGGGCCTTCTTTCTGGTGGGGACTCTGCAGGATCCCAAGGTGGCTCCTATGGCAAGGGGGCTGAGTGTGCCAGTGCAGGTCTCTCTTCCTTCTCTTAGAAAGCTACCAGTCCCACTTCTGGGATATTCCTTGATCCACCAGCGCGTTATTCGGTGAATGGTTTCAACCACTCATGAGCGCAGAACCTTCACGAACCAATGATCTCGTAAAGGTCCTACTTCTCAATACTGCCACATTGGGGATTAAATTTCAACATGAGTTTTGGAAGGGACAAGTATTTAGACCACACAGTAGCATATTTTTACTAATCGATTTATTTTTTTTCTCCTTTTATCATACACAAATAGGTTGGTTAGTTTTTAGTTTTCTCAATCTGGTGTCCATCTCTTTTTCTGCTTTTTCATATGCCTGTACTTCTCGTATAAAAAGCCTCTGATCGTCTTCTCATATCCAAACATTCATTATAAGTATATATAAGCATTTTATTACTGTATTATGTTTCCTACTTTAGTCAAGCTTGGGCATCTGCATTGAAATATATATCATTTTATTTTAGTATAGTTTAATATTTTCTCCTTTATATGATGGTTATAAAATACATTAAATTTTTAATTATATGTACAGGTAAATTATTACCTAGTTGTTTCATTTAAAAGTAGTCAAAGGAATATGTATATTTTATTAGACTGGTAGTTTGTTACTGGCAATTGAAGGAGATTTTTCTCTTAAGGTTTGTGAATCTCAAACTTGGCTGTCTCTCCGAATCTCCTGTGGAGTTTTACAAGATGCAGCTGTCAGGTTCCATCAAAACCTCATGATTGGAAGCTGAGGGTGGAGCCCTGATATCTGTGCTTTTAAAAAACTCTCCATTAACAGCCAGGATGACGAATCACAAGACTATCTTAGCTTCTTTGTATTGTGGCTACTAAAATGTAAAATCTTGAAAACATGGACTGTATCTTTGTTTTGTGAAAAGAGCCCTATCACGATGCTACGATGACTTTAAGAGGATGACTTCTCCATGGATATCCTTGCTCCTCCATGCCTGTTCTTCCTTTCTGCCTGGACTGGTTATAATGGAGATAACTCTTAGGATGACCTTGGAAGCCACCCATTCATGATGGCAGAGCCCTCAACAGCCTGACTCCCTGAGTGACCACATCAGAGAGGGTTATGATACTAACCTGTTCATGGACCCAGCACTGTTAAGTAAACAAGAAATAAACTTCTAGGTGTTTGAGCCATTATACATTTTGTAGCCTATTTGTTACAGTAGGTGTCCTACTCTGATGCAAGATGAGAAGTATTTTATGACTTACTGATGGGAAAGTGAATACATTTGTGAAAAGAGGAATAAAGCCAGAGGAATGTTTTGTATGCCTCTTTTTGTTGCCATTTCCTACATTCTTAAGGCTTTAGGTTGCAAAGTTTACTTAGAAATCATTCTATTCCCTAATACCAATACTGCCACACTTTGTTATGGAAACCACAGTCTAAATTCTAGAACCAGCTAGACATCCCCCATCATGCCATCCATTCATTCTGAATACTAACATACTTCATAGCAACCAATTTGTTCAAAGAACTAAGGGGCAAGCCTAAGACACTTGAATGTCTAGTTTATTATGATTCAAAGCCCTCAACATTACTAAAGACTTCAAAGAGATTGCTCTATGGCGTAGAGGAACTAACTTCTCATTATGTGAATTGAATAAAGAGATTACTGCTTTGGGAAATATTTGTTCATAGATAGGAAACTTCCATCCTTCTACTGATGTGTAATGTTTACCTGAAAGGTGAAGAGCATGCTCATAACCCAATCCTTGAGCAAATGTGTATTGTTAGACTAGTGTGTATAAGACCATACACTTATCGAAGTCCTCTCTAAGAGGTCTCAAAGGGAGATGACAGTGAAGATGAGTGTTTTTGCTGGAACCCAGCAAGGGAACATGGCAGTCCTGTTCATTTGGTATTGCTATATACCCACTTGGCACAGATACTACATAACCAACCATATGCCTCTGATTCAGTGACATTTTTCAACTTGTATAATTTTTTATTGAAATCTACTAGATGTTCTGGAAAGTAAATACTTGGTGTATCAACACATTCAGAGTGAAACTGATGAACTGATTCAGTTGACTTGAGAAAAAAAATCTTAAATGTGCACTTTTTAAAAAGAATTTAATATCTCACTTTTAAATATAAAGTCCTAGTTTTTAATTTTTATAAGAAACATTATATTTATTTAAATATTTAAGTATTAATTATTAATAATAAAGTAAATATTAATTATTTAAATAAATGTTAAATATTTATTTAAATAAATTTTGTAATAAATATTATAGCCTTTGTAATAAAATATTATAGCCTTATACCTTTTAGGACAAAGCCATTACGTATCTATATTTTCCTTAGGAGCCTTCTTTTCATTAGTTGTATCTGTAATGTATTTTTAAACAGCCAGGGTTCTGGATTTTGTACTCCACAGTCAGTTACTATCTTTCCAAGGTCAGAAAAGATGCCCTAAAGACACACTTGGAAAATGCACAGTCCATCTATTGCAGAGGAGTTTGCAGAAAGTTCCATGTGGAACTTCTAGTCCCACTGGGATGACCTGGTCTCAGAGGCTTTGAGGGTTTCCTTTTTTCCCAGAAAAGGCAGACCAAAACATCCTGGATATATTTGTTTCCCTGGATCCCACCCTTTCTTGCCTGGTATTTCAGTAATAACTAAGCCACAACGCAGAGCAGGAAGCCGCTCTTACACACTGGGGAAGATCGTGTTTTCCAAGGATGACCACACCAGTATCTCCTATCCACAAGTTTTTCTACAAGGTATTCTTGGCACCCTTCCCATGAAGATATGGGATCTGGGCCCTCTCCCTTGAAACTGAGTGGACTCATGACTCACTTCTAATCAATAGAATGGGCTGGAAGTGACACATTACCACTTCTAAGTGCATGTCATAGAAGGCTATGAAACTTTTGTTTTGTCAGCTGGGACAGTTGCTTCTGGAGCCCTTGCCACTTTGTGAGAGGTCTAGTGTCCCATGCTGTGATATCAGACAGGTCTCCCATTTGACAGGTCCAGTTGATGTCCCAGCCAACAGCCAATATCAATTGCTAGCCTATGAATAAAGATACCTCAAGGTGGCTCCAGCCCATAACTCTCAAATTACCCTTGGTTGACAACTCTCCCCATCTAAGACTTCAGACATTGTGAACATGAGACAAGCCATTCCCTCTGTGTCTTATCCAAATTTATGATCTATAGAGTCCAAACATTTTTTTTCTAGCTGTTAAATTTAGCAGTCAGCAGCAGTAACCAGAACACGCCTGGACATCTTTTTTTCTTTTTCTTTTTTATTTTTTTTAGAAAGAGAGACAGGGTCTTGCTCTCTCACCCAGGCTGGAGTGCAGTGGTGCAATCATGGCTCACTGCAGCCTCAAACTCCTGCGCTCAACCAATCCTCCCGCCTCAGCCTCTCAAGTAACTGGGTCTATAGGCACAAACCACAATGCCCAGCTATACCTAGACATCTATGCCAGATGCTTCAGGAGGAAAGTGATCCAGAAGAGGAAGATAGGAGATTTCACTCCTGACCTGATACATCAAGAGGTGGAATAGAATTTCAATGCTTCCTGCCACATGTTATAAACTCTGCCTCCCAATGCCCTGACCTAGCCCTCATCCATGCAGTGATAAGGGCTTCGGTGCATCCTATGAAGTGTGAAGTTAGTGGTTTTCATAGGAGACCTTTAGCCTAATCACCACCAAGGTGATTATCAAAACACATGGATCATCCGCTAACTGGTAACCCAAAAGATCTGTACTCTGGTTTCTCACCACGGAATAAATGACTTTGAGTTGTCAGTTGCACAGTCCTTGCCAAAGTCCTACTTCTGAGAAATAGACTTTGTAGAACTTTGTCTGAAAAGGAATTTTTATGTTGAATAACTGGTCTATTTTTTTTTTGAATTAAAAGCCTGTGAACCTTATAATAAAATGTGTTCTTTTTGCTTTGGCCAGGCAAAGGAAATTTACAGCCAAACTTGCAGTCCATCCTGGGAACTGTAAAGATATACTTCTGTGTGTGTGTATCATTTTCACGCTGCTGATAAAGATATACCTGAGACTGGGAAGAAAAAGAGGTGTCATTGGACTTACAGTTCTAAGGCTAGGAATGCCTTAGAATCATGGCGGGAGGTGAAAGGCACTTTTTTTTTCTTTTTATTATACTTTAAGTTCTAGGGTACATGTGCACAATGTGCAGGTTTGTTACATAGGTATACACGTGCCATGCTGGTTTGCTGCACCCATCAACTTGTTATTTACATTAGGTATTTCTCCTAATGCTATCCCTCCCCCACTCCCCCAACCCCCTGACAAGCCCCAGTATGTGATATTCCTCGCCCTGTGTCCATGAGTTCTCACTGTTCAACTCCCACCTATGAGTGAGAACATGTGGTGTTTGGTTTTATGTCCTTGTGATAGTTTGCTTAGAACGATGGTTTCCAGCTTCATCCACGTCCCTGCAAAGGACATGAACTCATCCTTTTTTATTGGCTGCATAGTATTCCATGGTGTATATGTGCCACGTTTTCTTAATCCAGTCTGTCATTGATGGACATTTGGGTTGGTTCCAAGTCTTTGCTATTGTAAATAGTGCTGCAATAAGCATACATGTGCATGTGTCTTTATAGTAGCATGATTTATAATCCTTTGGGTATATACCCACTAATGAGATCGCTGGGTCAAATGGTATTTCTAGTTCTAGATCCTTGAGGAATTGCCACACTGTCTTCCACAATGGTTGAACTAATTTACACTCCCACCAACAGTGTAGAGGCATTCCTATTTCTCCACATCCTCTCCAGCATCTGTTGTTTGCTGACTTTTTAATGATTGCCATTCTAACTGGCATGAGATGGTATCTCATTGTGGTTTTGATTTGCATTTCTCTGATGACCAGTGATGATGAGTATTTTTTCATATGTCTGTTGGCTGCATAAATGTCTTGAGAAGTGTCTGTTCATATCCTTTGCCCACTTTTTTGATGTATTTGGTTTTTTCCTGTAAATTTGTTTAAGTTTTTTGTAGATTCTACAAAGATATTACCCCTTTGTCAGATGGGTGGATTGCAAAAATTTTCTCCCATTCTGTAGGTTGCCTGTTCACTCTGATGATAGTTTCCTTTGCTGTGCAGAAGCTCTTTAGTTTAATTAGATCCAATTTGTCTACTTTGGCTTTTGTTGCCATTGCTTTTGGTGTTTTAGTCATGAAGTCTTTGCCCATGCCTATATCCTGAATGGTATTGTATAGGTTTTCTTCTATGTGTTAGGTCTTACATTTAAGCCTTTAGTCCTTCTTGAGTGAATTTTTGTATACAGTGTAAGGAAGGAATCCAGTTTCAGCTTTCTACATATGGCTAGCCAGTTTTCCCAGCACCATTTATTAAATAGGGAATCCTTTTCCCATTGCTTGTTTTTGTCAGGTTTGCCAAAGATCAGATGTGTGGTGTTATTTCTGAGGCCTCTGTTCTGTTCCATTGGTCTATATATCTGTTTTGGTACCAGTAGCATGCTGTTTTCGTTACTGTAGCCTTGTAGTATAGTTTGAAGTCAGGTAACGTGATGCCTCCAGCTTTGTTCTTTTTGCTTAGGATTGTCTTGGCTTTGCAGGCTGTTTTTTGGTTTCATGTGAACTTTAGTTTTTTTCAAGTCTGTGAAGAAAGTCAGTGGTAGCTTGATGGGGATAGCATTGAATCTATAAATTACTTTGGGCAGTATGACCATTTTAACAATATTGATTCTTCCTATCCATGAGCATGGAATGTTTTTCCATTTGTTTGTGTCCTCTTTTATTTTGTTGAGCAGTGGTTTGTAGTTCTCCTTGAAGAGGTCCTTCACATCCCTTGTAAGTTGGATTCCTAGGTATTTTATTCTCTTTGTAGTAATTGTGAATGGGAGTTCACTCATGATTTGGCTCTCTGTTTGTCTATTATTGGTGTACAGGAATGCCTGTGATTTTTGCACATTGATTTTGTATCCTTAGACTTTGCTGAAGTTGCTTATCAACTTAAGGAGATTTTGGGCTGAGACGATGGGGTTTTCTAAATATACAATCGTGTCATCTGCAAACAGAGACAATTTGACTTCCTCTTTTCCTAATTGAATATCCTTTATTTCTTTCTCTTGCCTGATTGCCCTAGCCAGAACTTCCAACACTATGTTGAATAGGAGTGGTGAGAGAGGGCGTTCTTATCTTGTGCTAGTTTTCAAAGGGAATGTTTCCAATTTTTGCCCATTCAGTATGATATTGGCTGTGGGTTTGTCATAAATAGCTCTTACTGTTTTGAGTTACATTCCATCAATACCTAGTTTATTGAGAGTTTTAAGCATGAAGGCTCTTGGATTTTGTCAAAGGCCTTTTCTGCATCTATTGACATAATCATGTGTTTTGGTTCTGTTTATGTGATGGATTACGTTTATTTATTTGCATATATTGAACCAGCCTTGCATCCCAGGGATGAAGCTGACTTGGTTTTGGTGGATAAGCTTTTTGATGTGCTGTTGGGTTTGGTTTGCCAGTATTTTATTGAGGATTTTCACATGGATGTTCCTCAGGGATATTAGCCTAAAATTCTCTTTTTTGTTGTGTCTCTGCCAGGTTTTGGTATCTGGATGATGCTGGCCTCATAAAATGAGTTGGGGAGGATTCCCTCTTTTTCTATTGATTGGAATAGTTTCAGAAGGAATGGTACCAGCTCCTCTTTGTACCTCTGGTAGAATTCGGCTATGAATCTCTCTGGTCCTGGACATTTTTGGTTGGTAGGCTATTAATTATTGCCTAAATTTCAGAACCTGTTATTGGTCTATTCAGAGATTCAACTTCTTCCTGGTTGGGTCTTGGGAGGGTGTATGTGTCCAGGAATTTATCCATTTCTTCTAGATTTTCCAGTTTATTTGCATAGAGGAGTTTATAGTATTCTCTGATGGTAGTTTGTATTTCTGTGGGATCGGTGGTGATATCCCCTTTATCATTTTTTATTGCGTCTATTTGATTCTTCTGTCTTTTCTTCTTTATTAGTCTTGCTAGCGGTCTATCAATTTTGTTGATCTTTTCAAAAAACCAGCTCCTAGATTCATTGATTTTTTGAAGGGTTTTTTGTGTCTCTATTTCCTTCAGTTCTGCTCTGATCTTAGTTATTTCTTGCCTTCTGCTTGCTTTTGAATTTGTTTGCTCTTGCTTCTCTAGTTCTTTTAATTGTGATGTTAGGGTGTCAATTTTAGATCTTTCCTGCTTTCTCTTGTGGGCATTTAGTGCTATACATTTCCCTCTACACACTGCTTTAAATGTGTCCCAGAAATTCTGGTACATTGTGTCTTTGTTCTCATTGGTTTCAAAGAACATCTTTATTTCTGCCTTCATTTCATTATGTACCCAGTAGTCATTCAGGAGCAGGTTGTTCAGTTGCCGTGTAGTTGTATGGATTTGAGTGAATTTCTTAATTCTGAGTTCTAATTTGATTGCCCTGTGGTCTGAGAGACAGTTTGTTGTGACTTCTGTTCTTTTGCATTTGCTGACGACTGTTTTACTTTCAATTATGTGGTCAATTTTAAAATAAGTGTGATGTGGTCCTGAGAAGAATGTATATTCTGTAGATTAGGGTGTAGAGTTCTGTAGATGTCTATTAGGTCTACTTGGTCCAGAGCTGAGTTCAAGTCCTGGATATCCTTGTTAACCTTCTGTCTTGTTGATCTGTTTAATATTGACAGTGGGGTTTTGAAGTCTCCCATTATTATTATGTGGGAGTCTGTCTCTTTGTAGATCTCTAAGGACTTGCTGTATGAATCTGGGTGCTCCTGTACTGGGTGCATATATATTTAGGGTAGTTAGCTCTTCTTGTTGAATTGATTTCTTTACCATTATGTAGTGGCTGTCTTTGTCTCTTTTGATCTTTGTTGGTTTAAATGCTGTTTTATCAGAGACTAGGATTGCAACCCCTGCTTTTTTTTTTTTCTTTTTGCTTTCCATTTGCTTGGTAGATCTTCCTTCATCCCTTTATTTTGATCCTATGTGCATGTGAGATGGGTCTCCTGAATACAGCGCACCAAAGGGTCTTGACTCTTTATCCAATTTGCCAGTCTGTGTCTTTTAATTGGAGCATTTAGCCCATTTACATTTAAGGTTAATATTGTTGTGTTTGAATCTGATCCTGTCATTTTTATGTCAGCTGGTTATTTTGCCCATTAATTGATGCAGTTTCTTCATAGCATTGATGGTCTTTACAATTTGGCATATTCTTGCAGTGGCTGGGTACCAGTTGTTCCTTTCCATGTTTAGTGCTTCCTTCAGGAGCTCCTGTAAGGCAGGCCTGGTGGTGACACAATCTCTCAGCATTTGCTTGTCTGTAAAGGGTTCTATTTCTCCTTCACTTATGATGCTTAGCTTGGCTGGATATAAGATTCTGGGTTGAAAATTCCTTTTTATAAGATTTTTTAAGAATGTTGAATATTGGCCCCCACTCTCTTCTGGTTTGTAGGGTTTCTGCTGAGAGATCCCCTGTTAGTCTGATGGGCTTCCCTTTGTGGGTAACCTGACCCTTCTCTCTGGCTGCCCTTAACGTCTTTTTGCTTCATTTCAAACTTGTTTACTCTGAAAATTATGTGTCTTGGGGTTGCTTTTCTTGAGGAGTATCTTTGTGGTGTTCTCTGTATTTCCTGAATTTGAATGTTGGCCTGCCTTGCTAGGTTAGGGAAGTTATCCTGGATAATATCCTGAAGAGTGTTTTCTAACTTGGTTCCATTCTCCCCATCACTTTCCAGTACACCAATCAAACATGTATTTGGTTTCTTCACATAGTCCCATATTTCTTGGAGGCTTTGTTCATTTCTTTTCATTCTTTTTTTTCTCTCGTCTTGTCTTCTCACTTTATTTCATTAATTTGATTTTCAACCACTGATATCCTTTCTTCCACTTGATCAAATCAGCTATTGAAGTTTGTGCATATGTCACAAAGTTCTCATGCTGTGGTTTTCAGCTCCATCAAGTCATTTAAGGTCTTCTCTACACTGTTTATTCTAGTTAGACTTTCATCTAACCTTTTTTTCAAGGTTTTTAGCCTCCTTATGATGTGTTAGAACATGCTCCTTTAGCTTGGAGAAGTTCGTTATTAC
Organism: Theropithecus gelada; assembly: GCF_003255815.1. Classification (NCBI taxonomy): domain Eukaryota; kingdom Metazoa; phylum Chordata; class Mammalia; order Primates; family Cercopithecidae; genus Theropithecus; species Theropithecus gelada. The sequence continues at coordinate 114,118,235 of NC_037671.1, forward strand.
CGACCTTCTGAAGCCTACTTCTGTCAACTCACCAAAGTCATTCTCCATCCAGTTTTGTTCCCTTGCTGGTGAGGAGCTGCAATCCTTTGGAGGAGAAGAGGCACTCTGGTTTTTGGAATTTTCTGCTTTTCTGCTCTAGTTTCTCCCCATCTTTGTGGTTTTATCCACCTTTGATCTTTGATGTTGGTGACCTACAGATGGGGTTTTGGTGTGGATGTTCTTATTGTTGATGTTGATGCTCTTCCTTTCTGTTTATTAGTTTTCCTTCTAACAGTCAGGCCCCTCAGCTGCAGGTCTGTTGGAGTTTGCTGGAGGTCCACTCCAGACCCTGTTTGCCTGGGTATCACCTGTGGAGGCTGCAGAACAACAAATATTGCTGCTTGATCCTTCCTCTGGAAGCTTCGTCCCAGAGGGGCACCTGCCTGTTTGAGGTGTCTCCCAGTCAGGCTACATGGGGGTCAGGGACCTGCTTGAGGAGGCAGTCTCTCAGTTCTCAAAGCTCGAACACTGTGCTGAGAGAACTACTGCTCTTTTCAGAGCTGTCAGACAGGGATGTTTAAGTCTGCAGAAGCTGTCTGCTGCCTTTTGTTCTGCTATGTGCTGCCCCCAGAGGTGGAATCTAGAGAGGCAGTAGGCCTTGCTGAGCTGCGGTGGGCTCTGCTCAGTTCGAGCTTCCCCACTGCTTTGTTTACACGATGAGCTACTCAAGCCTCAGCAATGACAGACGCCCCTTCCCCCATCAAGCAGTAGCATTGCAGGTTGATCTCAGACTGCTGCGCTAGCAGTGAGCAAGGCTCCATGGGCGTGGGACCCACTGAGCCAAGCAAAGGAGGGTATCTCCTGGTCTTCCAGTTGCCAAGACTGTGGGGAAAAGTGCAGTATTTGGTCAGGAGTGTACTGTTTCTCCAGGTACAGTCTGTCATGGTTTCCCGTGGCTAAGAAAGGAAAATCCCCTGACCTCTTGCACTTTGTGGGTGAGGCGACACCCTGCCCTGCTTTGGCTCACCCTCTGTGGGCTGCACCCACTTTCCAACCAGTCCCAGTGAGATGAACCAGGTGCCTCAGTTGGAAATGCAGAAATCACCTGCCCTCTGATTCAATCTCACTGGGAGCTGCAGACTGGAGCTATTCCTATATGGCCATCTTGGAAGTGACCAAAAGATTGGTTTTTAAATGGAAAAAAATATGTTTTTCTGACAGAGTATAAAAGAGCATCTAACCCACTGCAAAGAGAGGTCTTATGAAATTCAAGGGGTGTACCACGGCTTTCTGTGAAAAGAAAGGCCGTCTTGGTCAAAGTAAACATAGGCACTTGCAGTCCATATTGTCAGAAGAAGGACAGCCTGCAGGTCCAGCAAGGATACTTCTTCCCTATGCTTGTGAAAGGCACTTCTTACATGGCAGCAGCAAGAGAAAATGAGGAAGATGCAAAAGTAGAAACTGATAAAACCATCAGATCTCATGAGACTTACTACCACAAGATAGGGAAAACTGGCCTCATGATTCAAATTGTTTCCCACCAGGTCCCTCTCACAACACTTAGGAATTATGAGAGTATAATTCAAGATGAGATTTGGGTGGGGACACAGAGCCAAACCATAACATTCCACCCCTGGCCCCTCCAAATCTCATGTCCTCACATTTCAAAAGCAATCATGCCTTCCCAACAGTCCCCCAAAGTCTTCATTCATTTCAGAATTAATCAAAGTCCACAGTCCAAAGTCTTGTCTGAGACAAGGCAAGTCCCTTCTGCCTATGAGCCTGTAAAATCAAAAGCAAGCTAGTTACTTCTTAGATACAATGGGGGTTTAGGCATTGGGTAAATACAGCGGTTCCAAATGGGAGAAATTGGCCAAAACAAAGGGGTTACAGGGCCCATGCAAGTCTAAAATCCACCAGGGCAGTCAAATTCTAAAGCTTCAAAATATCTCCTTTGACTGAATGTCTCACATCCAGGTCATGCTGATGCAAGAGGTAGGTTCCCATAGTCTTGGGCAGCTCCAAACCTGTGGCTTTATAGGGTATAGCCAACACCACCTCCAACCATGACGGCTTTCACAGGCTGGCATTGAGTGTCTGTGGCTTTTCCAGTCACATGGTGCAAGCTGTCAGTGGATCTACCATTCTAGGGTCTGGAGGACAGTGGTCCTCCTCTCACAACTCCACTAGGCAGTGCCCTAGTGGGGACTCTGTGTGGGGGTTCCAACCCCACATTTCCCTTCCTCATTGCCCTAGCAAAGGTTCTCCATGAGGGCCCCATCCCTGCAGCTAATGTTTGCCTGGGTATCCAGGCATTTCCATACATCTTCTGAAATCTAAGTGGAGGTTCCCAAACCTAAATTCTTGACTTCTGTGTACCCACAGGCTCAACACTACATGAAAACTGCCAAGGTTTGGGGCTTGCACCCTCTGAAACCATAGGCTGAGCTGTACCTTAGCCTCTTTTAGCAACAGCTGGAGTGGCTAAGATGCAGGACACCATGTTCCTAGGCTGCACACAGCATGGGGACCCTGGGACCAGCCAACAAAATTGTTTCTTTTCCTCGTAGGCTTCTGGGTCTGTGATGGGAGGGGCGTCCATGAAGACCTATGACATGCTCTGGAGACATTTTCCCCATTGTCTTGGGGATTAACATTGGCTCCTTGTTACTTATGCAAATTTCTGCAGCCAGCTTGAATTTCTTCTCAAAAAAATGGGTTTTTCTTTTCTACTGCACCATCAGTCTGCAAATTTTTTGAACTTTTATGCTGCTTCCCTTTTAAAACAGAATGCTTTTAACAACACCCAAGTCACCTTTTGAATGTTTTGCTGCTTAGAAATTTCTTTTGCCAGATACCCCAAATCATTTCTCTCAAGTTCAAAGTTCCACAAATCTCCAGGGGAGGAGCAAAATGCCATTAGTCTCTTTGCTAAGACATAACAAGAGTCACCTTTGCTCCACTTCCCAACAATTTCTTCATCTCCATCTGAGACCACCTCAGCCTGGACCTTATTGTTCATATCATTATCAGCATTCTTCTCAAGGTCATTCAACAAGTCTCTAGGAGGTTCCAAACTTTCCCACATTTTCCTGTCTTCTTTTGAGCACTCCAAACTGCTCCAAGCTCTCCTTGACATCCAGTTCCAAGATTGCTTCCACATTTTGGGGTATTTTTTTCAGCAACACCCCACTCCTGGAACCAATTTACTGTATTAGTCCATTTTCATGCTGCTGATAAAGACAGATCCGAGACTGGGAAGAAAAAGAGGTTTACTTGGATTTACAGTTCCCCATGGCTGGGGAGGGCTCCGAATCATGGTGGGAGGTAAAAGGCACTTCTTACATGGTGGTGGCAAGAGAAAAAATGAGGAAGATATAAAAGCGGAAACCCCTGATAAAACCATCAGATCTCATGAGACTTATTCACTACAGTGAGAACAGTCTGGAGGAAACCACTCCCATGATTCAAATTATCTTCCACTAGGTCCCTCCCACAACACATGGAAATTATGGGAGTACAATTCAATATGAAATTTGGGTGGGGACACAGCCAAACCATATCAGTGTGCTAATCTGACTCCTGGATTTATTATTTTCTTCAGATTATCCTCAATTTATAATGATTGTGTCAAATATTGGTTTACCCCTTTACACTGCATAAAATTTGGTAAGGCATTTCAAATCTGCTGTGGAATAGTTAATATACAAATAAAATCATGAAAATGACACCCCTTCATTCCTTGCCAAATCAATGAACAATGTTCATATGAACAGAAGTGTTTATAAAACATCACGAAACACCTATCTGACACTTAGACTAAAATGCAGAAAAAAATGACATACAATCTGAGCATATATGATTGGCCAATGTGTGCATGTCCATATCACCCTGAACTGAACAGCCTGCTTAATAGCCTGCAATGCTTTGCACTAGTCACTAATAAATGACGGTCATATCATCTTGGTTCTGGTCTGCAAATTTATCACATGAACCAGAAACCTTCAAATATATTTTCCCTCTTTTTCCTAGGCTAGAATTGAAATGGCTGAGAGTTCTCTCTGATTATTGTGAAAAAGATACCTAGTGTTGAAAGTTCCTATTTTTGAGAGATGAGTGGGCATGTGAATGGTGCATATTCTTTAGGTGTATTGTTTCTATCTAAGTGAGCACTACGTGGATGAAAACTGTATTGAAAAAATGTCACGTGATTGTTTATAACAGGTTTATCTCATTTTTTTCTTAAGGAGAGGAAGGTTATATTACATTGCAAAAATACAGCCACAGAATTCCAGAATCATAAATCTTAAAAGGGCCTTACGATGATCATCAAGTTCAGTGGTATTTAAAACATTTTGAGAGTAAAAACCACATTTAAAACAAACAAAAAGGTGAACCTCATGTAAAGTCCTCAAATGCAATCTGGATGAAGTCAAACTTCTCTGATTAAAGCAAGAGAAATGTTGCGGGGTGGGGGCACCAGAGCCCATTCACTCCAACTTTCCCTCACTACCCTGTGCACCTATCCTCTGGTGACCCCATGGCTTCTTCCATAATATTTGGCTTCAGCAGAAGAAAGTGTAAAAACCACTGATCTCCAGAGAATGAGAAGACAAGCCACAGACTGGGAGAAAATATTTGCAAAAGACATACCTGCTAAATGACTGTTATCCAAAATATACAAAGAGCTTTTAAAACTCAACAATAAGAACACAAACAACCTGATTAAAAAATGGACCAAAGACTTTAACAGACACCTCACCACAGAAAATATGCAGATGGCAAATAAGCTTACTGAAAGATGCGCCGTGTGATATTATCTGAGAAATGCAAATTAAAACAAAATGAGATACCACAATACACCTGTCAGAATGGCCGAAATCCAGAATACTGACAACACCAAACACTGATGAGGATGTGGAGCAACAGGGACTCTCACTCATTGTTGGTGGAAATGGAAAATGGTACAGCCACTTGGGAAGATGGTTTGGCAGTTTCCTACAAAACTAAACATACTATACAATCCAGCAATTGTGCTCCTGAGTGTTTATTCAAAAGCATTAAAAATGTATATCTACACAATTACCTGCACATGAGTGTTTATAGCAACTTCATTCATAATTGCCAAAACTTGAATGCAACCAACACATCCTTCAGTAGGTGAATGTGTGTATAATAAAGTGTGTATAATCCAGACAATGGAGTAGTATTCAGTGATAAAAAGAAATGAGTTATCAAGCCATAAAAAGACATGGAGGAAACTTAAATGCATATCACTAAGTGAAAGAAGCCAATCTGAAAAGACTACAAACCTTATGATTCCAAGCATATGACATTCTGAAGAAGGCAAAACTACGGAGACAGTAAAAATATCAGTATTGCCAGGAGTGGAGTGGAGGGAGGAATGAGTAGGAGGAGCACGGAGGATTTTTAGGGCAATGAAATTATTCTGTATGATATTACAATGGTGCATACATGTGTCAAAAACCCTAAAATGCCCAACACCAGTGCAAACTATGCACTTTGGGTGATAATGATGTGTCAATGTAGGTTCATCGGCTGTAACCAATGTACCTCTCCGGTTGGGGATGCTGATAGTGAGGAAGACTGTGTATGTGTGGGGGCAGGGACTATATGGGAACTTTCTGTACTTGCCATTCAGTTTCATTGCAAATCTAAATCTGTTATAAAAAATAAAGTCTTTAAAAACAAAATAAAATTTAAAAATAAATAAATTTTAATGTAAAAAATGAAAAACACTGATTCAGTACAATTACTAGGAAATTATTGGGAAACTGAGGCAAAAGGAAGTGAAGGAAGTGGGGTTGCAGAGGTTACATCTGGAGGGGCTTGAGGCAGGGCCGCTAGCCTGGACTTGCCTGAGGTCGGCCAGTTGGTAAATAAGTGGTAGAGCTGGAACTAGAACCCAAATATCCCTCACTTCTGGCCCAGTGCTCAAAAGCTACACAAATAATTTCCTAACTTCAAGGTTTGTGAGAAACTAGAAATGACTGCCAATAGACTCGCCTCCAGAGATATTTCAGAAAACTAATAATTTTCCTGGAATGATTTAGAAACAATTCTGCATTTCAAAACAGGGTGCAGGATGGTGTGGAGAAAGGAAGAAGTGGCAGTGAACTGGCATCTTCTAAGAGTCTCTTTAATTAAGGATTTTCACCAAAATGTTGACAATGGTTACTTTTGTGTGGTGAAATTATGATTTCTTGGGAGATTATTTTGCTTGGTGGCTTTTCTGTATTTTCCAAGTTCTCTGCCTTGGTCATGCATTACTTTCGTAATTTGGTGGAGGAAAATGCTATTAAAAATACAAAATCAAAGTCCCTTTCATTCCTATTATTTCACGATCTTCGTCAACACCCGGACTGTTGAGAGGGAAAATATGGCTGATGAACAGATACTCCAAAGAAAAAGGAGTTTGCTGTACGGGTATGACTTATTACTATTTTCATAATATTTCTATCATCCTTAAGGCTGCTCCCATTTCTGAAACTCTTCAAGGCTAGTCGTTTTAGCAGGAAGTGGAGCTAACAAATTTGTAACCAAAGCGTCTGTGAATAATGTTCTTAGTTGGAAATACCTCTGGCGTGTCATCACTAGCCTGAGCTACACATGCAAGTACAAAAGATCAGCTTCAAAGATGAACAACACATCATCCTCAGAGGACATGCAAGATGCTAAGAAAGCATGGCACTAAGATTTTTCTAGAAGGTGCTGAGTGTTTGGCTTTCACTGAATGTGAAGGCTACATTATCGAACTCAATGATTAATACTTGCTATTCCAGGAGAAAGGACAGAAGCGTTGCTTATCAAGATGAAAGTGAATTTCGCATTCTGGGTTTCATCCATCACTGTTGCTTCCAATTTTAAAGAATAAATAAATGTTCCCCTGCCAGTCCCCTCCTGACATTCATGCATAGCTGTCCTCAGAGCTAACTACCTGTTCCAACCTGGACCATGAAGCCCAAGTGTCTGCTTTCTGTTGCAGAGAATCTGGAGAGTAGACTGCACTTGGTCCTTCGGGCCTTAGTGGGATTAGACAGGGCACCGTCTGAACCAGCAGCTCCTTGATCACCAGAGAAAGGCACGGCTAGGTGATAGCACAGCCCCATGTTCAGTGCCGGGTCCAGCAGCTTCCTTCAAGCTCATTACTGACCAGGGACTGTCAATCATAGAAAGCAAAAGAAGTCTTTGGAAGAGGTTGTCCTTCCCTAGAAAAGTTTTTAAAGAGAGATACACTCACAACAAATCAACCCTCCTCTTTCTTAAAATATCACTTTAAAAAAAAATCAGTGGCAAAGAGTCCAAAACAGAGGATAAGACATAAAATGCAAATGCTTGGGGAGCTTAGACTGCCTGAAATAAGCAGTTCATCAGCACTGTGTCCGTGCAAGTCACAAAATTTAAAATGAACATAGCAAGCAGCTATATAGATACTAAAATGAAGAAAATTCTCTGAGAGAAGATAATTTGTTTCACAAGGACATGTTTATGATAGGATCTATGTAGAAATTCCTACTGTGGCTCTTTTAGAGCAGAGGGCAGTGGCTGAGCAGCGGGGAAGCTGTCTGCCCTCTGTAACTCTCCTCTGTCTTATGGCCCACACTGCATGATAAGGTTACACTCATGTGAATGCTTTCATACACTCTTGGTAAAAGTGAAATTGATAAAGTTTCCTGGGCCAGTAAGCAATATCTATCAAGAGCAGGCAGTATGTATCAAGAGCGGTAAAAATGTTTATACCCTTTTCACCAGCAAATCAATTTCTAGCAACATATACAAAGTAACAATGAAAAGTGAGCAAAAGATTATGAAAAGAATGCAAAACAAATGTTATTTATAATCCTGAAAGAGAAATCACTTATGTGTTTCACAGCATCAGATTTGTTGAATAAATCATGTTGTATCCTCATGACTGATTATATAGTTATTTAAAACCTTATTTTTAAAGAAAGTAGGGGTATATAATCCTAATTAGAATACATAAATATAAATATGAATATATGCATACACAGTATGGATGGAAAATAAAAGAGTACCTAATACAAATCGTTAGTTTAAGTAGGTATTGTTCTAAGAGCTAACTTGTATTAAAAATAGCCCTATGAGGTAGGCGCTATTATAATCTCCATCTCATGGGCAAGCAAACAGAGGCACAATGGGTTTAAGCAACTTGTCCAAAGTCAGACAGCTAAGAAATAGCAGAAAGGGATTTGATCTTGGAATCAAAGTCCCTTGTTCTTAACCCTACACTCTTTCGCAGTAAGATAATCAGAACATCAACATGGTTGGCTAACGTCAGGTCGTTTTGTATTTCCTTAATTTATTATTTTGTTTCTATAAATTTGGTAAAAATCCAATTTAGTGAAAACTATTTTTATATCACAATTTTATATTTAAAAAGAACAATTTTCTTGTTATATCTGCCTTTATCATCAGATGATGAGGTCTTTGAGGTAGGAGCTGCCTTCCTAATTGTTACCACTATTGATATGAGCACAGGGTCCCTATTATGGAGTTCTCCCTAGGTTCCAGGGCGCAGTCCCTATGCCTCACATAAACCACACCGTAGGAACTACTACTCTATCTGTTTTACAGATGAGGCAAGTAAAGGTAACTTTGTATTTCTACCACTTAGCACAATGCCTGGAAAGTAGTAAACACTCAATAAATGGTGATCAGGCTAACAAACAACAGTTGACAAAGCCACAGACATCACTCAGTTCCATGGAATATTGCTGTCTTTCTTATATGCCAGAAGAAAAACACAACCTAAAAAGCACATCTAAAGTAAAAACTCAGAGGAAAGGGAGCTGAATCCACCTCAATCAATTTCAATCTGCAATAGCAGCCGTGGGCCCTCTGGGAGAAAGTGCTGGAAGAGGTGGAAGCTGGTGGAGAGCTCAATGACCCCATGGGGCAGGCCATGCAGGGCAAGATGGAACTCAATGCAGGGAGTTTGCTTTTCCATCCTTCAGCCCAAAAGAAGCAGCTGGAGGGAGCAATGGGGCCATCAGTGGCAGATGCAGACGTACATATTCTCGCTAACTGCTGTGATTTTGGTCTAGACTTAAAACTTTACAGAACAGTTTGATGTTCCATTTCAATTTTTCAGGAAAGCATACATATTCTATTATGTATGAAAGCATACATATTCTATTATGTATGCTTTGAATACCCATTGAACAATTCATAGTATCTTGCAGGGAAAGAAAAATTCATTAAAAAACAATTATTTTACTTTTGGGCTCAGGAAATAAGTGGAATTTTGTTGTTTCCTTAAGGTTTTCTTTAGTTCAAGTTTTAAGTCTTTTAGACTATAGTTCAGTATGCTGGGAACAAGGACAGAGGGAGGGCATCTATGGCCTTTCCAAATATATGGCCTGATTGCAGCTCTAGTTCTTTGATTAGAGCAGGGAGGCCTTGACTTCAAAATTTTGGTAGGATATTAGATTGCTGAAGATTTTTTCCTTTGAAATAGAGAGTACAACAGAAATGGTGATATTAACTTAGGTTTTTGCACTGTCTTATATCACAACACTATCTCATACATCATAACTATAAGGTTGACAGTACTGCTTAGAAGTAGTTAGAGGTCCAGTGGCTTGATGAGACATTCACTGGTAGTTTAACGTTGTTGCCAGAAATTCCCTTGTGTCCTTCTGACTCCAGCTAATCCTACTCATCCTTGAAATCATCTTCATAAAATCAGTAAAACCAAATTACTAGGTTTTAAACAAAAACATAAGCTTTGAATAGAAACACGACTAAGCATTAACCAGCCTGCCCTATAGCCCAGAGGTCCTCAACCCCCTGGGTTACAGACTGGTATCAGTCCGTGATCCGTCAGGAACTGAGCCGCACAGCAAGAGGTAAGTGGTGGGCAAGTCAGCATCACTACCAGAGCTCCGCCATCTGTCAGATCAGCGGTGGCATTAGATTCTCATAGGAGTGTGAACTGCCCATGTGAGGGATCTAGGCTGTGTGCCCCTCATGAGAATCCAGATGCCTGATGATCTGAGGTGGATCAGTTTCATCCTGAAGCTATCCCCCACCCCACCCCACCCCATCTGTGGAAAAATTTTCTTCCATGAAACTGGTCCCTGGTACCAAAAAGGTTGAGGACTGCTGCTATAGCTCACTTTCTTATAGCCACTCACCACTTTGAAGTCACGTAGCCCCTGTCACAAAGTCCTAACCTCTATAGATAACATCTTTGATGTTAAAAAAAAAAAACAAAAAATTCTCAAGTTTGCCATTTTGAGATATTTTTCAGATCCTGCATTCCAATGAGTTCACTGCTGCCAGCCAGAGTGAGGACCCCCTCCAAGGAACTGACCCAGTGCAAGAACAGAGTTTCTATATCCTTATTATCTCCTCCCCTATGTCCTAACCAATCAGTTACCCCCAGCTCCTCAGCCTCCTTCTTGCCAGAACTGCCTTAAAAAGCCAAGTCCCAGACTTTTTCGAGAGGTGGATTTGAGGTTTCCTTGACTCCTTATTTGGCGGCCACACAATTATTAAACTCCTTCTCTGCTGCAACTCCTGCTGTTTGCTGTATTGGTCTGTTACCGTACAACATGCCATCAAGCCTGGTGGTCCGATAATGTCCTCGTCACTCAGCAAAGGATCAGTCCTCAGCTAAGGACTCCTTTGTTGGGTCTCTGCAGCACTCAATGCTTACTTTCATTACAACCCTGAACTCATAATATTAAAATAATTGTTTAACTATCTTTGCCTCCTACCCAATCCGGTCCAGGGAGGAAGTGGACCTTACTCATTTTTACACGGGCAGTGCCTGGCACAGTTCCAAGGATGATCAGTGGCTCCTCTGCAGTTTGCAGAATGGGTACTTTTGTAATATACTAGAGACTTATTTTATTTTAGTGGAAATTCAATTATCTATGCCAGTAGTTTTCAAACTAGGTTCCACACGCTCCTGAGAATTAAAGATGGATTCTCATAGGTCTTTAAATTGTCTTTAAGAATTTTAAAATTGTATGCTTTTGTGTTAATGATATTCCAAAAGACACGAAGACATTAATATCAGAGTGTTCTGCATCAGTTAAGACAATGGTTCTAAATCCTGGTCACAAATTTTAGTCTTGGGGGATGGTTTTAAACAAATGTTGATATTAAGGCACCACTCAGGGATAATTACATAGGAATCTCTGGGTGTGGGTGCTCATACAGAGATTTTTCACAGAGTTCCCCTCCCCCATGCCCCCATTTGAATTGTGTGGTCAGTCTTAAGACACACCAATCTAGATAATCCATGGAACCCTGAACTGTTTCCTAAGTAACACATTTTTCACAGGTGCTTATGAATGCCTTAGAATCTAGCAGTTATATTTTAAGTATCTCAAATAAATACAGAACAGAAGCAAACAAAATGCATAAATGATGTGTTGCTGCCAAATCCAAATGACGGACGTTGCAGCACACTGGGCGAGCAAAGGTTTTGGCACCGTTCTGAGTGCAAGCAAGTGCTGCGAGAGCCCAGTTGGGGCCACATGCTGTGCAGCCTCCAATGTCAGATGCAAAGAGGCCAGGAGTCTGCCCCGGGCATGTTGCAAATAGCAACTTAATCACACAGAACATTGTTAGTATCAGTTTTCCTTTTAGTTTATATTTAATTTATGAATTTGTTTTGCTTTTATACTTACATAAGAGCTATAAACATTTGCAGTTTATATTTGGTGCGGTTGTCAATTTAAGTAGAAGATACAGTCATTCATATTTAAGCAACATTGGCATACTAAGAACATTTTAAGTCAGCACTGCGGGAATCAGGTGAGCATTTTTTCCTTTTGTCTTAAAATTTTTTTGAGATGGAGTTTTGCTCTTGTCACCCAGGCTAGAGCGCAACGATCTTGGCTCACTGCAACCTCTGCCTCCCAGGTTCAGGTGATTTTCCTGCCTTAGCCTCCCGAGTAGCTGGTATTACAAGTGCCTACCACCATGCCCAGCTAACTTTTTGTATTTTCAGTAGAGATGGGGTTTCACTATGTTGGCCAGGCTGGTCTGGAACTCCTGACCTCAGGCGATGCACCTGCCTCAGCCTCCCAAAGCATTTTTTTCCTTTTAACTGGGTCCATACATTATTCAAACTTAATGCCAATTTACATAATGTCTGGACCCTAGAGAAGGTAGGACAAAATGGTCATCAAATCGAGTATCTGGGAGATGGCATTCCCCTTTGTTGGTTCTCTTGAGGACACAAAATGATAGGCAGCTTCTCCTCCTGAGGTTCTGAATGTGAATGGAAAATGGCTGCTAACATCCAGAACAGTGCAAGGATTTCCCGTCTTTCAACACCTGCTGTCTTTTTTCACCTCCCATGAATTCACACTAAAACTCCCTACATTTGCCCCAGGCTGCAGGCATTTGGCTGGTTTTCCCGGGTTTCAGAAGCTCCAAGAGAGCTCTGCAGCAAGATGCAGGACCAAATCCACACCATTTGGGACCTGAGATGATTCTATTCACAAGAACATCTTCATCATAAGAATGCAATCTTTTAACCCATAAGGGCAGGAGTGAAATTCTCCCACAGAATTTCCACTCACGACTTGATGTATTACCTGCTAAGAAGAGCAGAGTAATTTATTTCATAGTGACAAAAACTAAGGCTTTGTATTTGGAGGGCATAACATAAAAAGCTCAGTTACACTCATGTGCATCTACTGTGTGCTAGGCACGGTGCAAGATGCTTTACTAACTGGTCATTCTTTCCATTGTCACAACAATTCTGTGAGTTAAGTGTCATTATTTCTATTTTTTAATTAGGCTCAGGGAAGCAGCTCATCAAAGGACGTCGGTCATCCCCCTTCTGCCAAGGAAGTGGCAGAGTTGCCTCTCTTGAATTCAGTCCTCTCTCATGACAAAGTCCATGCCATACCATGTTGTCAGGAAACTAACAGGGGACATGAGTCTTGCTTAAGGCAACACCAAAAGTTGGTACCAGAGAAAGGCTCCAAAGTTGAGTGGCTGCCTACAGAATACAGTCAGCCAGAAAAGAGACAATGAACCACTTAATACTATGAAGTGCCATTTCTCTCAAAATAATGACAATAAGCAAGCTCCCTGGAGAGGAAGCTTGGCATTACAAAGGACTCCAGAGAGAATAGAATCCAATCTCCAATGTGACAACAATGGGCATACCTGACAATGTGTCCATTTACAATTTCCAAGGGCTGTTCCTGTCAGAAACCTTCGACTGTTGAGAATTAATGATTTTCAATGTTTACAGTCAATGTGTTCAAAAAATGTTCTTTCGTCTAAATACAGGGACTCTCTGAATCATTGTGTTATTTCTAAACTTAAAAACATAAACGCTCCGAGTAATTGTCTAATAATATAAAGTGAGTGCAAATAATCCAGATCTGGAGAGAGAAAATAATCTTTGTGATGAGAACTTGTTATAATTAACTATGAAACAAATACTTCCTTGACCAGAGAGTGGCTTCTGATCAAAGCAAACAGAATGGCATCGGCTTCAGCATCCTTCGTTTCACGAGGGCACCATCATGGCAAGACATGCCACGTTAACAAAGCATGACTAGATGGCAGACAGCAGCTGGCACTGCTTCGTGTTTATGTTTAACATATAGGTTCCTGTTTGACATTCCATAGTCCCATTTTTGCTAAACACTAAAGTACACATTTTAGAGATGTTGCCATAATTCTTTCTCCTATCTTGTTTTCCCTTAACTTTTCACGTGGGGTATTTAAATGTCTATGAATTTTGACCCGTATTCCCCTTTATTATTCCATCAATTGAAAGAGAAACGTTGTCTGAGGATCAGTTTTGGATGAACAGGTGAGCAAGGCTACAGCACTTCAAGAGCATAAGACATACCCAGGGGAACAAGTGGCCCTGCTAACAGTGATGCAGAAGCTAGCAGCACACAGAAGGCACTTGGGTAACTGGAGAAGGTTTGTGGAGTCGGGAGAGAAAAAGAGGAACTGCGGTTGAAGAGAGGACAGAGGGCTGGAATCACGGTCTGGCTGGTTCTCCAGGGAGAGAAATAGATAAAGTTACCAGGGAGAGATGTGCATGAGGCTCTTCAGAATTAAATATATAGAACTGTGGTCAAAGGGGTTCGGAAAAGAGGTAGAAATCATTATTAAATTGAATGTGAAGGCCAAACCAAATATTTATTAGAGAGTATAGATTTTTACATAGAAAGTTTTGACATATGAATTTTTCTGAGCCTTGAGGAACATTCACTGAAAGGGTGGTTTTCTGATAGAAGTGGGTTCTGAGGGGTTATGAGGTTAAGCAAAACCACAGCCCACTGATGAATGATGTGCCTACCTATGAGACGCCACAGCAGTTCACCAGAGAGTTTTCATCAAGGTCTCTCAACAGTAACTTCCAATCACAATCAATTCTTTTCCACAAGATAAATGTTGCTCTCAATTTTCTCTAAATCTAATTACGTGGCATAATTAACAGTCTCAGGATAACAGCTATGGTGGTCTCTATTGTTGGTGTTACACTGGAGTCCCCACATTTTTGTATTGTAAGCCTTGCTAAAGGCCTTTAAGCTAAAACACTTCATTACACTGAAAAAAAGGCATGAACCTACTCCATTTAAGCCAGAGATTCTCATCGGTGATGATGATAGCTGTTGTTGACTAAGGGCCTACTGTGGTCCATGAACTGCAACACACGCTTCATACACAATTTCCCCCTTATCCACAATAACCCAAGGAGATGGGTCTTGCTTTTTCCATTTAATAATTTGATATCATCTAGATCTGTGGAGCACTCAAGAGCATGATACATTTCAGAATGGTAAGAACAGATGGGAAAAATGAGGACTTTCCAGGTCCTCCTGGCCATGTCTAGCAAATAAGCATCTATTAAATGACTGAATGATGTAACATCTGTTGACAGTCCACAGGCTAAATAGACTGTGAGGAATCAAAAAAAATACAAATAGTTTATAGGGAGATTAGGAAATATGTGCGTAAAGAGTGAGAGAAAAATCCAGGTTAACATAAAAAATGCAAAGAAAAACATTCCACACAACCGTAACATTCTTTTTTGTGTATGTGGCACAAAGTCCATAGTAGGAACTCAATAAACATTAAATTATTTAATAAATGAATGAAATCAACCAACTAACCAAAGGCTAGATTGTGTGGTAGTGACTCTAAGAATTGAAATAGTCTAGAGAGGAAATTCATTATGGACTGGAGTAGTGAGCTGGGCCTAGAAAAATGAGAAACATTTGAATGATATACAGGAAAACTGAATTCCCACTGGGTACAAGAGATACCATGGGCAGGCCCAGACCCTCTACCATGGCCCGCTTTGCAGCTCCAGCTCCCATCCTTTCTCTACAGCTGCTGCTTCATGGGCTTTTGCCTTGAGCCCATCGCTTCTGTTCCGATTTGCCCTACACTTGAGCTCTGCCCAGCTAGTTCTCAGAATGTCTTGAAGTTGGCATCTTTGGATTAACCAGGAATGCCTCTGTCCTTTGGTGTGGAGTGGAAAAATAAACAATGTGTGTCCTATGGATGATTCTGGGTTTTTGCAAGCAAAGTAATAAATTATTCTAAATGGGGCAGAAATGATGACGAATATCTCCCACTCCCAAGCAGCTGTGAAGATGGCTTCCCATGGAAATTTTGGCAGTGGAGAGACCCTCTCCAAACTTCCAGAAAGACATTCCGAGCAGGTCCTCACAACAACCTTTCAATTCCCCTTGTGCCTCGGCCACAAAATCGGGGCCAATATAAACCCAGCCTACTCAGACCTTGGCGACTGGGGCTCAACACAAAACCTTGGGTTCCTCCATACACTGAGGTTTTGTTTCCCAGGCGTCAGAAAGGCATCTTCTAGCTCAGGTTTCCTGAACTGTTTCCAGCTTGGCTTCTATCAGAGATTCCTGGAGTCACAGCCACTTGGTAATTGGTCTCATGATAGGTAAAGCTGCCCCATATCAGAGCCACGAATTGGTTGGACTTTTAGAAAAATACATATCCCCAGTTGTGGGGAAAAATTGTTGATTGTGGTATGACCACATGCTTCATATGACCCGTTGCTTTTTTTATTCGAAAAAGGCTCCTAATGCTACAGCATTGTGTGTCAGAGTCTTGCCCTCTTTGATGCTGTTTTTCAGGAACAATAGGAGACACAAGGAGCCCTGCTCAGCAGCAGATCCGCTCTTCTGCGGCACAGCTCACTTTTATAGGGAAGAGAGTGGTTTCGCTTTGTACAGGGTTGAGAAACAGCTTCTGTTTGCTTACGGCTCTCCTGAGCCAGCAGTACCGTCCTTGATAGAAAAGAGGAGCTGCCAGCCGCTGTGTTATCTCATGAAAAAGACAACTGTAAACTATGTCAGCATATGGTGCCTTGTATTTCTACAATAGCGTTTCTGCCCTTCAAGAGCAAAGAAGTGCACAGAAGATCCTAAGAAATAAGTGAAGGAACAAGGACGGAGTATGAAACTTTAACTAGTCTGAGAAGGAGGCAGACAGGGGCCAAATCCTGCAGTGGGAAATACAGTCTTGAGGTTTGGGTGCCAGTCTTTAATAAAATACTTTCTTGTGAGGGCTGAAAGTTTTTCCCCCTGGGTTGTAAAAACCCTGGGTCTATGAATCCAATGTTTTGATGGCCAAAATCCTGATTTTTTTTGTATAATAGTTAAAAAAATTCACTCTGTCATAGGAGCAGAAACAAAACAATAATGCAGGAAAAGTCTATATGGATCTGGAGGAAATATTTGTTATTACCGAGATCAGAGCATCCACTATCTGGATCATACAACTCTGGCTAATTTTACTTCCTGTCTGGGGTACTTTTTCTTAGTAAAAGTGTGGGGTGGGGAGTCTTAACACTTAATAGGCCTGCCTTCCCTGAAGTTCCCAGATTGCCCACATGAAAGCTGTCAGCACGTGCCAGCCCTCCACCGAAGAAGGCACAGGTTCAGGACCTGGCACCATGTAGCCGAGCGGCACTGCTCCCAGAACTCTCATCCAATAAAGAGCCATTGTGGGATCTGGACCCTACAATGTACAGGACAAATGACCGAAATGAAAAGCACAATGCACTTGAGT
This sequence comes from Theropithecus gelada, assembly GCF_003255815.1. NCBI lineage: Eukaryota > Metazoa > Chordata > Mammalia > Primates > Cercopithecidae > Theropithecus > Theropithecus gelada. Next base: position 114,135,302 of record NC_037671.1, read on the forward strand.
GGAACCAGAAACTTGAATGGTGTGGTAATCACTTCCTTAGTGCGGATCACATCATTTATCATGGGACTTCATTCTGTAATTCAGTCCTTGCCTAGTGTAATAGTACAGATTTCCATTTATCAGTTGATAAGTGAGAATGATTACTGTGATAACCATTAAGCAACACAGGTTACTAGTGGTGGTGGGGAAGAGAAGTGGAAAATTGTCATGGGAGGTGGGAAGGGATCAGCACTCATCAGAAAGAGACAAAAACATCAGAAAAGAGAAAGAAGGGCTGATTCCATTAAGCAGCACCATTCCTAGCAGTGGTGGGGAAGAAAAGTGAAAAATTGTTAGGGCAAGTGGGAAGGGATTGGCACTCATCAGAAAGAGACAAAAACACGTGCAAAGACAAGGAAGTGCTGATTCTCTATGTATGTGATCAATACAAGCTGCAGTTGAGCTATTGAAGAATTTGAGACTATGTCTAATGGCATAAGAAACTAAGTCAGGCCCAGGGCTTCAAAATAGCTGTGATTTCTATGTGAGAATGAGGAATGAGGCACAAAGTGGAGTTAGAGCCGGGGGAAAGGTGGAGCTTAAGGGGAGCTGCTGTACAGCTGATACCCAATGTGAGCTTTAGGTCCCAGAGGCTGTAGAGCTAGAGCTTAGATCCAAATACCAAGAGGCTGGGAGGAGTCAGTGCACTAAATCAGGCTGAACCATAGTTTCCATCTGGGTGACATACAGTGACTCTTTCTTTATACAACAGCCAACCTCACTACATTAAAAAACAAAACAAACAAACAAAAAAACCAGATGTTGCTCTTAGCTAAGCTTTCTCAAGCAAATAAATACGAAGGGGCAGTAGAATTAGACTTCATAGAGCAAATGGAAAATGCTCTGTCAGCTGGACGATTTATTGCATTCCACATTCTTCTGTTTTAGAAACAGGTTTTTCTATCTCTAAGCCAACTATATTTTTAGCTAATCAGTTTCGACCAGAAACATGGTCTGTCTCAAATAACCCTCTTTCTTTACTATCTGGAGCCTGGAATTGGTCACAATTTCTTAGCAGAGTTACTTGGTCTACTTATTTTCAGACATAATATAACTATCAACTAACATATGTCTATATACATGTACCATTTGAACAAAAACATCCTCATATCTGTGAAAGCATACAAAAATTTCAGCTCAAAGGCCATTTGATTCAATGCCAAATGACAATTTTTCATGCGTCTATTCGGCTAGCATGGTTCTACCTCTGTAAGGAATCTGCAATGTTGGTAAGTTATTTTAAATGTGTGTCAGTAGTTTCTTTCTATTTATGACATTATGCCTTTGGAGTGGGTAGATTGTATCTGGTTGAAAAATACAAATAAATATTTAATCCAGCATTGAGTTCTCTCATGTTATCAACTCACCAGAATTAAGCAAAATAATAGATTTGAGGCACACAAACTCCTCTCCCTGCAGATTCATCATGCGGAACCGAGATGATGTGGCCAGCAACATGTCGAAGATCTCCACCATGCCCTCTACACATTTTCCCTGGTTCCTGTGAAAACATAGCAAAAACAAATAAAAAGATTAAAAAACAGAAAATCTTCCACAAGACATGAAAGGGTTCACATTCATAAAAATCCACTGGTTCTAAATCTTTAACAAAAAACTATCAGCCATTGTCTTCATGGAGTATGAACATTCATTTGAATTCCAGAAGACAAAACAAAAATATAATTTCCCATCAATAAAACATTCTCATTTCAATGTCTTAGAAGAGGTAGATAGTTCAGTCCTCAAGTCTGCCATGTTAAATATGGAATTCTTCAACCTATGGGTAATGGAAAATGATGAAGATTTGGATAAATGATTTATCTAATACACGTCTATTGATCTGCTACTATATTCTAGACAATGTGGTAGTTCTGGGAATAAAAACACGGCCTCGGCTCAAGATGCTCATGGCCTTCAACTAATATAACAAGTCCTGATAGATGTGTTTTGTGGTACTTTTGAAGTACAAGAACAACTACAATAACTATGGGCTATAGTTGGGCTGAGTCCCTTGGTGTTGCAGGGGATGGTATGTAAGGATTCGCTTAGTAGGTGGCATTCGAGTGGACGCTTTAAGATAATGTAGGGTTTCATCAAGCAGAGGTGCGAATGCCTCCTTGGAAGAGGGTCCTAAACATGTGAGGAGGAGCATGAAAGAACATAGAGCAGTGTGTTGGAAGTCAGGAGGTGGCAGATTAATCTGGGAAAACAGAAAAATGTCAGATCATGACATTTTTAGAAGTCCAGGCTTTTAACCTTGGCATCAAGAATTTAACATTAGTAGTTGCAACTATTAAATAAGCAAACCAAAGGTTCATAACATGCAGTACTTAAAAACATGTGTCTGTATCTTTTCCATAGGGTTGTTGAAGAATTTGAATGAGATACTACACACAAAAGGAATTCATTCATTTTTTTTTTTTTTTTTAATCACAGGTTGAATTTTGGCATGATGTGTTTGAGGGGGTTAGAAAGAAGTTAAAATATTTTATGAATGCACAGATACAGATTTGTGAAATATATAAACAATTAAAATAAATAAATTAAAACTAAACACATTGTTTAGCACCTTGTTTTGTTTCTAGTTAATAGATCTTGGAGTTCTCCATCAACTTTTTTTGACAGCTCAGTATGTTTTCACTGAACAGAATGCTAAACTTTCCTTAATCACTTCTTTCTTGGGTGACATTTCTTTCTTTTCAAGTATTTTGTCGTTAAAAACATTTCATTCAATGACTATCCTTATGTTTATGTCTTTGGATACGCGTACAGATAGCTATAGAATAAATTCTTAGAAGTAGAATTGCTAGATAAAAGGGCTTATGAATTTTAAATTTTGATAGTTCAAACATTGCTTTCAAATAGCTTATACAATAGACTGTTGATAAGAGAATATATTCGATAGGCTTTCTCTAAACTGCCTGCTCTTGTCCTTTGCACATATTTTTCTGTTATATGTCATTGTCACATAGATTTTTAGGAGTTCTTTAAATACTATAGTAATAGGCCATTTGTCATATGTATTTTTAATTGTTTTTCTTAGGGTTTTTTTTTTTGTTTTTTCTTCTGTTTTTTTTTCTGGTATTTTCTTCTGCAAAACATTTAATAGAGAATTAAATTTACCGAATGTTTCATTTATGGCTCTAGAACATTACGTCTTGCTTTTAAAAGCAAAGACAAATAAAAAATTTACATATAAATATATATAACATAATAACATATAAAAATTATCTTATATTTCCTTCTAGTATACTTCCATGTTTTCATGTTTAAATTTTTGATCTTCTGGGGTTTATTCATTTGTATAACAATTTTATTGAAAGATAACCACATAACATATCATTTGCCCATTTAAAGAGTGTGAATCAATGGATTTCAGTATATTCACAATGTTGCGCAACCATTTTGGGGGATTTATTTTGGTGTAAGGTATGAGAAAAAGATCCAATTAATATTTTTTCAAGTAGCTCATTAGTTTTCCATCTTTTTCACAGATGTTCTTTTCTTTGACTTAAAAAATATTGATTACTTCTGATATATTCATATACTTCTTACGAGTGACCTCTAAGATTAGCATTATTATTTCCATTTTCCAAATGAGGGGATTAGGACTCGAGATTGTTACGTCAAATCACATTGCTTACCAACCCAAAGAAAGAATTCCAACACGAAGATCTTCTCTGTCTTTAATTCTTGCTCTACTTTAATTCATTCAACAAGATTTACTGAGAGCCTATTACATACTAGTCCTTATGCTCAACATTAGAGTACCGAGAAGAAAGCCATGGGCACTGTCAATAAAGAGATCTAGAATGGGAACAAGACAGACAAGGAGAAAGCCAGGTGCAAGACACAGGAAAAGGTCTAGAAAGAGAACTTTTTGCATCTAACGTCAGTCTCCCCAGATTCAACCCATCTCAATATTGAAGCAATTGTCATCCTGTTCCCAAATAAAGTGAAATGAGGTTTTTTATGTAAAGGTCATGGAATGGAGTGTGGCACACAGTAAGGACCACCTTTAAGTATTACCTATAGATATACTGATAAATACATGGATATGTCAAGGGAGAGGTTGGCCTTTTAACTTGAAGGAGTCAGAAAAAAACTGCCATGTGCATTTTGCTTTGACTATGAAAATCTGGATGCATGGAAGCTCCATAGAAGCAGAGCAGGAACTTCGAGAGGTATGCTGCCCAACGTGGGGCCGACAGAGTGCTCACACCAAAGGCTCCACTGGCATTGAGTGGGGAGAACATACTAGAAGTGGGTTCTTCTTGTCATGGAGTTGAATTTTTTTTTAAAGTAGTTCATCTTCTTTCTAGTGAAAAAATAAACAAGGATAGGGGGAAATGTTTGGAGGATGAAGCTTTAAAAATAACAACTCATAGCCAAAATAGAGAAATGTTCCTTTCTCAGTATAAAGTCTCTGTTTACTTAACAGACTGCACATCGGCAGGGGAGGAAGTCTCAGTGTGGGAGGGAGCCTGTGTTCACCTGCTGTGAGCAAAAGTTCAGTTCAGAAACTGAGAAAGTGGAGACTTAACAATTCTCCTTTCTTCTTGTCCTTTTTCAATCGTCTCCCATAGTTTCCCATGAAGAGCTCGTTCTTGACTCTTCCAGCAAGAGTGTATTTTTCTGAGCCTCTTCTCGTTGGATATCCTGTTATTCCTAACCAGCAATTATTACTTGTCAACAATATAACGCTTGCTCTACGGCACACATTAGGAGCTGTAGACTGTACCCTCAGGGATGGTGTATACCCCAAACTCTCAATTCAGTTCTCACACGTGTGTGTGTGTGTGTGTGTGTGTGTTCCTTTAGGGGATGTGGAGAGGGCATATGTTGACTATTAATCATAGACATATTATGATAGGAAGACCCCAGAGCCTACCTTCCATGCAAACACATGTGCTTCATGTTTTGGTGGTGTGCATCTGAACTGCGAGGACTTCTGGGAGGATATTCAAAGCAATGAAGCTGCACTTTTCTAAGCAGTGCTGTTTAGAGGCTACAAGAAGTTTATCTTGATATACTCTTACGAATAAAATCACTCTGTTTTTCGATGGGAGCAACTTAGTTGGTCTAAGCACTTTAGCGAATCCACTATTTGTATAATAAGTAAAAATTATGTACTTTGATGACTCTGATGATAGTTTTGTTAAATTATCCAAATGTTGCCTGAGTCTCAATGACTGGCCAATTATGTGGTAACTATGGTTCTCTCACTAGCATTTTTACAAGGTGAAAAGGCTTGCCACGTGAGCTAGTGAAAAAGTGATTTGTCAACCTACAATCTGGCACAAATCTATGTGGACTTTGAAAATGAGATAGATACTTGTCACCTGCCTGATGCAAAGAAACTCTTCAGTGTCTACTGAGGTCATTATGCATTGTGGTCAGGGCTTCATTTTCAAAGTCTAGCCAAAATACTCTATACTAACTTCAAGGAGCAAGTCAGACTAGAGCATTTGGCTCAGTTTCAGTGGGTATGGATGGATCGCTGGCATCAGAAATGGGGTGATTACTACAAATCTGGAGGTAACATGACTGTAAAAGACAAAATTAGTCTAAATCCATGAGGTGCTCCTGAGGCTGAGAAGCACATGGGGTATGGAAAAACAAGATTTATTTTTAAAGGAAGCACACAGCTCCAGTTATAGATCAGGAGTAGTTTATCAAGCAGACCAGCCTATGACTCCCGCTGTGAGACGTGACAGACTGCAGTGATGAACTTCTCTACGGATTATGTCAGTCTGGTTTTCAGAGCACCTCAAAATCCCCTTGTGGGGAGCCTTGTTCTGCTACTTATCCTCTTCAAATGTGGTCCATTTGCACTTAAGTAATGGGGGAAAGAACTAGACTTGACAGAGCATTTGCTCGTGGCATGTTCTGGAAGTTTCTCCTCTATAAAAATAAAAGCCTGTTTTTTCAGAAGCCCTAAGGCATCTCTTCCTCCACATGGAAAATAAAGAGCTCTAATGAGGGTGTGCAGACCAAACCCTCACTTGTATATCTTCAAAAATATGCCTTACAAAATGTAAGGTTACCCATTAGCATCTCTTCGTATAAAAGGAAACTGATAAATGGAAACTAAGAAAACCCAGGGATCAATATAAGACATTTAATTTAGCTGTCCTGAAAAAAAGTACAATATGGTTTTTAAAAGGTAACAAATTAAGATGCTATTCAAAATCAATAGTGGCAAGATTGGATGTATTTAAAGAGCTTCTTTATCTGCAACACTACAAAATCTCTCAGCATGTGCTCAAAATGCTGAGACTCCATAAATATTTATATGATCAAGAGGTTTACATATGCAGCTCTGAAGTATGGAAGAAAGTGATGAAGATGGAAATTGTAAGTGATATATCTTGAAAGATGCAAAATTTAAAATGAAAGTTGTTTAGACTCTTGAGTCCAGCTGCCTGGGTTCAAACCTTGATACCACTATTTACTAACTTTGTGACCTTGAACCAATTACTTAAACTCTGTGTGTCTGAATGAGTATATAGACAGAAACACCACATTGTACTGTCAGTTGCAATTAAGCCAATGGGATTTGATGGTTGTTTGATACAGCAGTTAGCCCATGTAAATTAAAAAAGAAATTGGTACTGGAAGTGAATACTGCCATGAAAAATGTTTACTTCCTAATGCCAGGTAGGAAGAAAACATAGCAAGCTAGGGAGCCCTGTTACAACATTGCAAACTATCTGCTCTGAAAGAACTTGGCAGGTAGACTACATGCCTGGGGAGGTGGTCAGAATGAGACCAATAGTGTGTAGTGGACACACTCTGGCAGCCATTGGTAAGGTGTTGCGAGAAAGACGTGAGATTGGGCAAGAACTGAATGGTTCTCAAGCAAAAATGGAAGGGAATGGAGCAAGATCAAAGATAAATGGCCTTATAAGATTGGAAGAACCAACAGTTTTTGGGCATGAAATATTAAGAGACGAAATGTAAAAGGGTCTTGAGCATGGAAGACCAAGTAAAACTTCTTTGTTTACAAAATGACTCCATCTTGTGGCAAAGGGTGAGAGCAGAAGGGTATGTCCTCACCATCCAAACTGATTATTTCAAGTAGTCTCAAGCGAGTCACCATTAAGTCACGAGGGAAAGGCCAAAGCACTAAGAGGCGAACAAGAATATCAGGCTCGTTGGCGAGGACATGAGGAAAAGCGAACCCTGGCATATTGTTGTTGAATATGTAAATTACTAAAACCATTATGGAAGTACTACAGAGGACCCCGCCCAAAATTAGAAATATAATTATCATTTGATCCAATAATCCCACTACTGTGTATATATCCAAAGAAGATGAAATCAACATGTTGAAGAGATATGTGCACTCCCAAGTTCATTGTAGCATTATTCACAATAGCCAAGATATGGAATCAACCTGGGTGACCATTAACAGATGAGTAGAAAAAAGAAAATGGGGAATATATGTACAACGGAATGCTATTCACCCTTTAACAAGAAGGAAATCCTGTCATTTGCAACAACATGGATGAACTTGGAGGACATTATGTTAGACATTGCTCCCAAATGACCAAAAGGCTATAAGAAATGTAATTCTATAGCACCCTGCTTTACAGATTTGAATCATTTCCAACTGGCATGATTAGTAAAGGAACAAATAGTATGTAGCATTTAATGTGGGTCTCAAAACATTGACTGAGTGAGAAGGAAATAAATTTGAGGAATTTCCAGAAAGATTAAATGGTATCAGAGAGGCCAAGAGGTGGGAGAAGAGAAGGCCTGTTCAGGGAATCTTGAGTGATCTAGTTGGTGGAGTTTGCTATTTGTAAAGACAGAAACTGGCAAAGAGGGCTGAGTCAGACTGTGAAGAGTGGTTAATAAAAGGCTCCTGAGATGAAACGGGAGATAATGTGTAAGGGAAGACCATTAAGAGCTTACCAGTGGGTGACACGATCATGTAAACACCTTTGTTGTGACTAATTTGGCATCAGTGCACAAAGGAGAGTGGGGGAGAGAGAAGAGTCTGGAAGAGACGGCAGGTAGGAGGAAGGGGAGAGAAGACATGAGACAGCACCGTGGTGATAAAGAGAAATCAGGGCTGTTCTGAAAATCCTTTGTTGATCTGAAGGAAAAATCAACAGATTTTGGTGAATGATCCTCAGTGTTGGCAATGATGAAGGATTTAAAGACTCCTCTGGAACTGTATGTTAGGATGGATGAAAAGATGAAAAAAGAAAGCGAGAAATTAGCAGAAAGAGGGAAATTCAGAGATTTGTCATTTGCTAGTAGAAGAAAACAACTTCCCTTAAAAATGATTGAGCTAAAATTTCATGAGACTAAGTCAAGACGACAACAGAAAATTGATAATGTGGGTCTGAAACTTGAGAGAGGGACAGCGCTAAATATATCAATTTGATGAGGTTTTTTTTTTCCCCACTTACTAAGAGTGGGCATCTTTTCAAATAAACTTGTTAAAATATACCTCATCCTTTAAATGGGTGCCTGGTATTTCACTGTGTTCATATGTATTTAAGGGCTCTTATTATAGGCATTCATATTATTTCTAATTTTCAGCTACAACAAACAATGTGCAATTATTCCTATACATATATTTTCTACACTTACAAAAGTATGCAGACAAAAAATCCTTACACATACAATAGCAGAATCAAGGGGTATAAACATTTAACCATTTACTAAGTATTGCCAAAATGCCTTCCAAAAAGGTTATACCAATTTACACTGCCCCCATGAAAGCATAAAATATCCGGAAATACAGATTTTGGAGATATCTGAATAGAAATCATTGAAACCGGAAAAGCGAATGATTTCACTAGGGAAGAAAGAGAGAGACAGAGACAGAGAGAAAGAAAGAGAGAGAAAGAGAGATGAAGAGAGAAACAGATTGAGAGAGAGAAAGAGGGAGAGAGAGACTGAGAGAAAGAGAGGGTGAGAGAGAGGAAGAGAGATTAAGAGAAAAAGAATGGGAGAGAGACTGAGGAAGAGAAAGATTGAAAGAGAGGGAAAGAGAAAGAGAGATTGAGGGAGAGAAAGATTGAAAGAGAGAGGGAGAGAGCAAAGGAGGAAGGGGCGAGAAACTGGCAGAGGGAGGCAATTTGGGAGCGACAGCATCTCCAGCATGAGAGGACGAGGTGAAATGGTCCAATCAAGAGGACAAATGGTTGAACGGTCAGAGGTGTGGCTGGACAGGAGCAACCAAGATGTTAAATCTCAGAAGGTCTAAAGGAATAGATGGTAGAATGAGACAGACTAAGGGAGGGACTGAGGGAGGGAGGGAAGGAGAGAGTAATGAAAACAGATGAATGCAGAATCAATATCATCACAGGACTGAAATACCTTTTTCTAACTCAAGGATATGAGAAGAAATAAATGTGAATGCAGAAATTCTGAGAGGTTAATTCTTTAGTAAACAAATGTGATATTATTTGCAGAGAATATGGGAAGGTAGCCTGAGGCTGGAGCCTCCAGGAACTCAGAAGCCTCGGTGAAAGCTGCTAGGGCCCTGGATGGGCTAAGGCACAAACTCCTTAGCAATGCCCTTGGGTTTCTGGCCCTTGTCCAATCTCTTCAAGTCCATTTCTTACTGCCCACCTTGCAGTTTATACTGCAGGATACTTGTGAACAAAGGCAAGTTTTCCAGAACACCTGCCCGTGCTGTCTGTTTGGATCACCACTGCCCACCCCACCTCACCCACATCCTGCCCTTGGATGTGTCCTTCTCATCCTTCAAGGCACAGACTGGGTCCAGGGAAACTCCTTTGCAGTTCCACTGTGCTCTACTCTTCCCTCCTTTGGGTTATATGCTTTTTCTCTGTGCTGTGAGACTGTCCTTTATATCAGACTTTTTCTGTAAAAGACCACAGGGCAACTATTTTAGGCTTTGTGGGGCCATTACAGTCTCTGTGACATCTACTCAACTCTGATGTGTGTGTTTTGTTGTGCTTTTTTTTTTTTTTTTTTAGATGGAGTCTCGCTCTGATGTTTTTATGCAAAAGCAGGTGTGAACAAAATGTAACCAATGATTACGACTGTATTTATTTATTTATTTTGTAAATAAATAAAACTTTATTTACAAAAGCAGTAACAGGTCAAATTTGTCCTGTCGCCTACACTTGCCCGCCCTCCCCGCCCCCCCCGCCTTCTATCACTGTTCTACATTCAGTGAGTTTATTGAGCACTGATAAAGTGTAGATGTGTGTCCCCTCCAAATCTCACATTGAAATTTGATGGCAGTGCTGGAGGTGGGGCCTGGTGGGAGGTGTTCGGGGTGGATCCCTCACAACTGGTTTGGTGCCATCTTTCCATAATGAGTGAGTTCTTCCTCTTTCAGTTCATGGGAGAGCAGGTTGTTTAAGGAGCCTGGCGTCTCTCTTGCTCTCTCCTTTGCCATGTGAAACGCCTGCTGTCTCTTTGCCTTCCACCATGAGTAAAAGCTTCCTCAGGCCTCACCAGAAGTAGATGCTGGCGCCACGCTTCTTGCACAGCTTGCAAAACCCTGAGCCAAATAAAACCTCTTTTCTTTATAAATTACCTGGTGTCAGGTATTCCTTTATAGCAGCACAAAATGGACTAACACAAGCCCCGACCACAGCCCCTACTAGTTGATAAGAATATAGTAATGACCAGGACAGCAATGTGTCTTTATCAAAAGGAGCTTACAACATATGCGGGCAGAAGATACTTTTTAAAACACGAAATAAAAAAAAGAAACAAAGTTGTAATTAGGGTATGAAGGGAAATGCATGGTATTTTAATATGCTATGATAGTGAAAACCAGGGACTCTCTGTGGAAGGGAAGTTTGAAATGGTGAGGGACATCCACATGGACCTTAGCGAATTGTGGACCTGGAGCTCAGAGAAACACTGGGGTCTGGAGAAGCAGCTTTGGGGGTTGACAAGGGAGACTGCCTGAGTGCACAGAGGGAGAGGAGAGATGGCATCTTGGGGGAAGACAGCCTAAGAGAAAGATGAGCCTGTAAAAGACACACAGAGCAGGGGGAGGTAGAAGAAAACACTGAGGAGGAGGGGTGTCCCAGGTCAAGAGGAGGCATCAATTGTGTTGATGTCTAAAGAAGTCAAGGAAGAGAAGCATGGATTTGAAGACCAGACTGAGATCGTATCCAGTTTTTTGTTTTTGTTTTTGTTTGTTTCTTTGTTTTTGTTTTCTTTTCAGCAGGGTTGGGCAGCCTGGGGATCAAAGTGAAGAAAGTAGACAGTGGATGGGGCTCAAGGTGGATGACTGACTCTCTAAGTATGGAGAAAACTTGAGGGCATAGAAATTCTAGAAGGTAGTCTTGCAGTGACTTATTATGGGGCTTAGGATGAAACCAGAGGAAAATGAAATCAGAAAACTGTTTATGATAAAAGAATAGAAAGTATTATAGTAAGTATCAAAGACCAAGTAGGCTCAGAAAGAACAAGGGGTGGGAGAAGTGGAGGTTACAGAAATTATAGTCCTAGAGAGGGAGCTTCTAATCTAAGATACTGCTGGTAGTAGAGTTCCTGGAGGTGGCATCTACTCTACTCTACATCTATTCTACTAATGTAGAGGTAAAACTAAATAATGGAAATGTAAAAGCTTAAGAACGCTGAGACCACAGTGCCTATCCTTATAACAAAGCACAATATTAAACAAACAGTTGACTAACAATTGACAAAAGGCCTATTTTGAAAAATTACCCAGGACTCATTTGTTTCTGACTCTTCAACGACCTCCCAACTTTGAGGTGTTTTCCTCTGCCGATGATTCTGAACAAATGCAATGATCTGAAGGTTACAAGAATGGGATTGATGATCTCACCAGAAGGACAGCATGTCTCTCTCATGCCCAACCTTCCTTCTGCCCACCTGTCAACATGCAAAGCCAATGGCCTTGGGCAAAACTCTACAATTATATGTTAGCGTTCTTTAACTGTTGCGAGCTATGGGTGAAGGCAAATGGGCTAAAAATATATCATGATAACCCGCAAAAATGTCATTCCTCTTAGAGAAGGCAGTGTTTAGATAGAAAATGAAAGAAAAAATGGAAGAAAATTAAAACAAATAGGAGAAATTTTTAAGATATGGCCAGAGGATCATCATCTCAGAGTTATTCTGAAAAAATGGAGATAAAAGCCATGTTGGATGATTCATTTAGAGGGATTGTATTTCAAGTGGAAATGACTTTTGGTCCATTAACTTGAGAACGGTTGGTATGAGACTGAAAGCCAGTCTATCTTCCCTGAGAGTTTGAGGAATAAATGCACGGAGCAATTTAGCAGCAGTTTAGAAATGTAAAGTTCTCAGAAGGCATGTTCCCAGTCAAGCAGACCTTGCTGAAGAAGCTGGGAAGTATGATTGCAGGAAAAAAGTTTCAGTTCCCCGCTTTTCCTAGCTAAAATCCATATTTCACTTTGTTGCTATTACTGTCTTTTTAAAATGTGGAACATAAAGGAATCTATGAAAGGAAGCCGACCAACAGTAGTGCCCAGTGGATAGATTTCCAGTGAAATGGGGGGACAAAAGCAAAAAGGATTCTTTTTGTGTAAAGAAGTCTATACTTGTTGAAAACAAAGAAAGGAGAGAGTATTTCTCTCAGGCAGTATCATCAGGGTTTTTTAAGACTGAGACAGAAAAGTCATTCTCCTTCAGAGACCTGCCTTGTGGAGGCATTAAATCCCTTACTACTACGGGGTGGAAGTGGCTGTTACACATCAGCAGGTCATCCACACACATCTATTTCCACTTCCAACCCCTCGTAGGATGAAGGCCCTCCCAGGGTCCTCTAATCACATCCCTGGCACAAAGCCAAGAGGAACCTCACTCTCTCTTCCTCCCTCTTTTTTTGCAGCCTCCACAGGTGAACCTCACTTTACAAGAGTCACTATGAGCCTGCCTCCAAATCCTGGTGACAGAGGACAGTTAATTGATACACCCTTTACTCACCCAGAAGAATTCACACCCTCTCCATTTATGCTGGTGCAAATGGTTATTGCGGAAATTACAGAGGAAATGTTAGATTGACCTATGGAAAAGATGTGTCTGGACTTCAGCTTGAATCATGTAGTCATATTATGTCCAATTGTCTTTCTTAAGCTGTCTGTCATACAGGAGTAAGACTCCATGCTACCCCTTGCTATTTACTTTTTTCACATCAGGGAGCTGATAGCCAAAAGAGTTCTTAAGCCAAGAACTCTTTATATATTTTCTTTTATATATTTTCTAATAAATAGAACAAGCCTTAACATGTCCTCTTTTCATATACTTTTGGGTGCTAAAGTGGTAAGAAAGGAGGTTAGAGTTGGTTATTACAGATGCTTCTGTCAGAATGTGTAAAACACACTTCTGGGTTTGAATGGTTTGCCAAAGGAAGATGGAATTCTACACTTCTATAGATAATGATCCACTTAAGTTTGCTTGTTCAGTTTATACAGTTTAAGAGCTAAAGTAAGTCCCTAGAGGAAAATTCTCTAATGGTTGTGCCTACTCAAATATCCAGCTGAAAGGAGATTCAATCAATCTTTTAAAGTGCGCACATCAAGTATATACCATTGGGAAGAATACCACAATTATTCACTTTTTGTTTAAATGTTTTGGAATTACACAGACACAGTAATTACAAAGTTTGTCTCCGCTCTTCTTAGATGAACAGATTCTGTTAACTGAAATGAAGGCAAATGAATGAAGAGAGTTCTATGTTACATATCTGAGAGCAGAGTCTCTATTTTTGATACACTGACCATTGTTTCTCTGTAAAAAAATACAATTAATACTTCATCTGCTCATTAACTCAGTTCTAGTTGAATACTATTTTTTAGTCCATTGTATATGGCAGACTTTATGTTAGGCACGAAGGACATAAAGATTCACTGATTCCTTCACGCAGTAAATATTGAGTTGGAATCTCCTATATTCCAGGCACTGAGTTAAGTGCTGAAGGTTTAACAGAGAGCCACACAGACACAGTTTTGCCTTCCTGCAGGGTACAGTTTAGTCAGGAAGCAGATATTAAACACACACATACACTCACAATGATAAAATAAAATAAAGCTGTTAATTTGATAAATGCCAAAAAGAAAAAGAATGGGGCTTATGAGAGAGTACAAGAAGGGGTGCAGCTTAAATGAGGGGGCAGGAGGGTATCTGAGAAGCTCTCTGGGATGGAGTGATTTTTTTTTTTTTTTTTTTTGAGATGGAATCTCGCTCTGTCTCTAGACTGGAGTGCAGTGGCATGATCTCAGCTCACTGCAATATCCGCCTCCCCGGTTCAAGCGATTCCCCTGCCTCAGTCTCCCGAGTAATTGGGACCTCAGGCATGTGCCATCATGCCCGGCTAATATTTTTTGTACTTTTAGTAGAGACAGGGTTTCACCATGTTGGCCAGGATGGTCTTGATCTCTTGACCACGTGATCCGCCCACCTCAGCCTCCCAAAGCGCTGGGATTATAGGTGTGAACCACTGAGCCCAGCTGAGGGACTGACATTTAATCTCAAACTAAATAACTAGGAATTAGCCAGGAAAAAAGTTGAGGAGAGTGTGCCAAGAAGAGAGACATGCATGTGGGCCTTGGAAGCCAAAAATAATAATAATAATAATAATAATGCTTGAGGAGTTGGAGAAGCTGAAAGAAGGCTGACATCCTGGGACCCTGTGGCCCCAGGCACAGTGGCCCTGGATGAGGCTGGAGAGCTGGGAGCACACAGTGGCCACAGGCCACAGCAAGAGGTCTTAATTCCTCCAGTCAAGTGACATCAGAGCAGTTTTCAGAGAGGAGTGACCAAGATTTGTGTTTCTCTTATTCTTTTCTTAAAATGTTTATAAATGTATAGGGTACAAATGCAGTGTTGTTACATGCATAGATTGCTTAGGGATCAAATCAGGGCTTTCATGTATTCATGGATTTGCATTTTTCTCTGCCCTCAAGGAACTCACAGGGGAAATTTCCTTAAGTCTCTATAGCAGGATGAAAAGAAAATTCACATTTCTTAACCTGGCAAAGCCTTGTGCACACAAAACCAAAATAAAATGCACCATACAATGTTTAGGGTCTATCATGGCCATTGAAATGCCTGGAGTAAAGACAATGCCTTTCTTTCCCTCTTCCTCTTATAAATAACCTTAATCCACTTACTATCCTTTCAGTGACACTTTTCCAATACAGAGTGTTGGAATTCCAATAACTAAACTAATGACCTAGGAATTTTCATGTTGACTTCTCACAGGAATTCCAATCATTCACTTGTTAGAACTGATCAAGTTCTTACTAGGTCCTAAACACTTTGCTACTTAGTGAAGGTCCCTTACTTTCCATGAGCTTTCAGTCAAGCAGAGGCAAATATGAGACAAGAGACATGGACAAGGTAATCTCCAATTGTAGTATGTTCTACTAGAAAATAAAACAGAGAGTAGCAAGTAGGGGGCAATTTTAGTTTCCTTGTGGTTGAGGGCGTAGCATTGAAATGAAGGCCTGAGTGACAAGATGCTTGGAGATATTCCAGACTTCATTTTTAAAAGAGAAAATTTTAAAGTGTTCTTCATGAGGGTAAGAGGTGGTTATTTTCATGGTTGGTTCCAAGGTTAGGAAAAAGTGTCCTAGTTTTGAAATCCAGTAAGGGAGATGAACAGATGCAAAGCATTGTGCCAAACAATGCAAGAAACTTGCAATGAAAAAGTAGAATTAAAAGTGGCCTAAACACTCCCTTCCTCTTAGAATCACCAGCCTTTTCATGCTGAATTTGGAGTTGCAGCTGTCAGGAGAGTAATGCTACCCGTGGAAGCCAGTTCACAAACGAGGTCTGTGAGCAGAGTCAATGGAAGATGGCAGGACTTCTCAGTCCACATTCAAAACAATCAATCCTGTTTTATTAAATACACCCTTCTTTTAAGGTTACAACTCATTGGCAGTTCTTTTGTCTCTTTCTTTCTTATTTTGTCTTCTTTTACTTGGACAGTCTTTGCCTTGAGTTCACCATATAATTTCTACTTTCTAACATCATTTCATGCTTCTCAATCTCTTGTAACCTCACTCAATAAAATACGGTGAATATGTAACCACGAAGTTAAATACCAGTTTGTTTCTTGAAACTCTTGCATATAAGTACTGATTTAGAAGTGCACTTTAATTTTTTTCTTCTGATTATGCTAAAATCTGAAAAGTGCAATGATTTGGCACTGTACAGCAATAGGTAGCATTCATTGTGTAACTAGTAACAGGCGCTGGACCAGCAAGAAGCAGGCTTTTGTTCCTGACACCACTCTGTTAATATATGGTCTGCAACCTTGGAAAAATCACCTAACCTTTCCGTAATTCCATTTCCTCATATGCAAACAGAGAGGTTGGATCAAATCACTGGTTTTCAATCTATTTTTAGAAGTGGGATCCTCTTAATAAATGAAATTATATGTGATGCTGCAATTATAAAACAGAATCAATGTCCTCTGCTCTAGAAGAATTGGAAGGGTGTCCAAAGACCCACTCCCTTTGCCTTCTTTCAAGGCAACTCCTCAGCCGCTTCCACGAAAAGTCCCACAGGGCACAACTTGAAAACTACTGGCCTAAGTTTCAGATGTGATTCCAGTTCTAAAATAATGATTCAGTGACTTTTTAAGTGCAAATAGGACAATAAGAGCCTCCCAAATGAAATGCAGAATTAACATTTTGTAGACTTACTAACTTCAACAAGAAGGTAAAAGTGTTCACTCTTTTACTTTAATTACTAAGATCCGCTTCTGGTGACCAGACTTCTTAAAATACTGTTATTTTTTTCTTCATCTCAGCACCAACCTCATAGGTTAGGCGATTCAACTCCACCACCAACACTAAGAACAGTAATATAGTACCAATGAAAGCTAACCTTTATTGAGTTCTTACTCGGTGCTAACAAGCATAGTCTTGGTACTAGATATCTAATCACTACAACTCCATGAGAAAGGTACTGTTGTAATAGAAAAAAAAAAAATTGAGGCCCAGAGAGATTACGTGACTATGCAAAATCACACTGTAATTGGTGGCAGACCTCCACACTTCTAATAGTGTGGAGAACACTGACAGTCTGGCTGCAGAGTCTCGTGTCTCCAGTCTCTGCTATGCCTGATTCCATGTTGCCTAACCCTCTAAGAGGCCTCTCTGGGACTCCCCTAACTCCAGTGGATATGAAGACAGTGTGGAGTACCATGCCCTGGTTGATTCTCACGTTGTTCCTACACTGAGCCTTTGAAAGTTGCTACAACTCTTTATTCCACAGGTTGCAAAGTCTTTTCAATGGCCAAGTGCATGGTACCAATCCTGGGATGAAGACTTGGCAGCTTGGTACCAGGTCCATCAATTAAAGACTCCACTGCTCTTACATCTTCTTCCTATGCCCCTGTAGTGAGCCATTCATCTGCTCACAGTTAACTATCCCTTCTGTTTCTCCATGTACCATTCCACACTGCCACTTCTTCCGAGATTAAGACGGGGTTAACATGCACCCACAGACAGCACTTATTACCTCTACCTCTCTCACTTGGCAGTTATCTAATTTATACTGATATAAGCCTTACATGTTTATGTAACTGTTTTCCTTTCTTCCAATAGATTACATACTCTCAGATAACAGCACTGAGTCATGTTTTACCCTATATCCCTAAAGCCTAGGGCGATGGTTAATATTGAATGTCAACTTGATTGAATTGAAGGATGCAAAGTATTATTCCTGGGTGTGTCTGTGAGGGTGTTGTCAAAGGAGATTAACATTTGAGTCAATGGACTGGAAGATGGAGATCCATCCTCAATCTGGATGGGCACCATCTAATCAGCTGCCAGCATGGTTAGGACAAAAGCAGGCAGAGGAACATGGAAGGACTAGACTGGCTAAGTCTTCTGGCCTCCATCTTTCTCCTGTGCTGGATGCTTCCTGCCCTAGAACATTAGACTCCAAGTTCTTCAGTTTTTAGACTCATAGACCTACACCAGTGGTTTTCCAGGGGCTCTCAGGCCATCAGCCACAGACTGAAGGTTGCACTGTCAGCTTCCCTACTTTTGAGGTTTTGGCATTTGGACTGGCTTCCTTGCTCCTCACCTTGCAGATGGCCTATTGTGAGACTTCACCTTGTGATAGTGTGAGTCAATTCTTAATAAACTGCCTTTTATATATACATCTCACTTATTAGTCCTGTCCCTCTAGAGAATCCTGACTAATACAGATTTTAGTACCAGGAGTGGAACAGAATTTTAAGGATGTATTTCTTTAGATGGTTTTGGGGTTTCTGGAATTGCCTGCTTAATATGATTAGACCCCAAAATGCTAGGGACTCTACTTCTAAGAGTGTGGAGAACATTGATAGTCCTTGCCATGAACTGCGTACAGAGTTATGCAAAGTGAATGTATCTGATACTTCTGATTCACTGCTCATGAGAGGCAAGGAGTTTAGTGACTTTATGCCTAATACCTTTGACTATATGTGGAGAACCAAGGAATATAATGAAGCTAGTTGGTTGCTCCTAAGTTCACTAATCAAAGTGATGAAGAAAAATGATGAACTCAGGGATTCTATCTCCCAGCTCCAGAAGCACATTCTGAGTCTCAAATTTTCTAAGATTGCCCTGAGTTCGAGTCTTATCTCCTGTATAGAAAGAGCTGAAATTGTGGAAAATCAGACACGAGCTCTTATCACGTGAGTGGCTGACCTGCAACAAAAGGTGCATGCACAGCCTCACCAGGTGTTTACTGTTAAAGTGAGGGCATTGATTGAAAAAGAATGGGATCCTGCAACTTGGAATGGGGATGTGTGGGAGGACCCTGATGAGGCTGGGGGCATTGAGCTTCTAAATTCTGATGACCTTTTTGCCAGAGGAAACAGGCAACAGAGGGAAGGCAACATCCCCTCCTCCACCTGTGCTGCCATCAGGCTTTTCACCTTTGTCTGAAGAGTTTAACCCTGCACTGCCTAAGGCATCAGTGATGACCTCCCTTGAGGCAGTTGCCAGGCAAGACAATGTTGATTCTCCTAAGGACCCACCCTCAACACCCCTGCTTCTAGTTCTATAACTAGACTAAAGTCCCAGCAGGCCCCTAGAGATGAGGTTCAGAGTGTGACCCACAAGGAGGTGTGCTACACTCCAAAAGAACTGCTTGAGTTTTCTAATTTATATAAGCAGAAATCTGGAGAACAGGCATGGGAATGGGTATTAAGGGTGTGGAATAATGGTGGAAGGAACATAAAGTTGGATCAGGCTGAATTTATTGATTTGGGCCCACTAAGCAGGAATTCTGCATTTAATATTGCAGCTCGGAGAGTTAAAAAGGGTTATAATAGTTTATTTGATTGGTTAGCTGAAATATGGATCAAAAGGTGGTTCACTGTGAGCAAGCTGGAAATGCCTGATCTCCCTTGGTTTAATGTAGAGGAAGGGATCCAAAGGCTTAGGGAGATTGGAATGGTGGAGTGGATTAGTCACTTTAGACCTACTCATCCCAGCTGGGAGAGTCCAGAAGATATACCTTTCGCCAATACTTTGTGAAATAGATTTGTGAGGGCAGCACCTGCATCCTTGAAGAGCTCTGTGATTGCTCTTCTCTGTATGCTAGATCCTATAGTGGGAACCACAGTCATTCAACTACAAAATTCAAATACAATGGGAATAACTGGATCCTGAGGTGGCATGGGCCAAGTGGTGGCACTCAACTATCAAAGGCAAGGTGGGTGCAATTACCATAATGGACAGCAGAGGCAAGGCAACCATCAGAATAGTCTGACTTGTGTACAGCTCTGTCATTGGCTAAGTAATCCCAGTGTTCCTAAAAAGTGAAATTGACAAGAAGCCTACTGCATTCTTGCTTAATTTATATAAGCAGAAAACGTCCAGGTCAAGTAGACAGAAGACCAATTTAAACTAAAAATTATAAAAACAGAGAATCATGGCCCCTCAATCAATTTCCAGACTTGAACCAGTTTATAGACCCAGAACCTCTTGAATAAAGGGGAGGCTGGGTCCCCTTGAATGAAAGGGAGGCTGGGTCCCCTTGAGGAAGGACCCCACTACATTACTGACAATTTATGCAGTGAATCTTTCTCTCATCCTTCCCCAAGGAGACCTCTGGTCTTTTACCAGAGTAACAGTGCATTGGGGAAAGGGAAATGATCAGATATTTCAGAGACAACTGGACACTGGCTCTAAGCTGACATTGAGTCCAGGGGTCCCAAAACATCATGTGGTCCTCCAGTTAAAGTAGGGGCTTTTGGAGGTCAGGTAATTAATAGAATTTTAGCTCAGGTCCAACTTACAGTGGGTCCAGTGAGTCCCCAGACTCATCCTGTGGTCATTTCCCTAGTGCCAGAATACATAATTGGCACAGACATACTTAGCAGCTGGCAGAACCCCCATATTGGCTCCCTGACTGGTAGGGTGAGGGCTATTATGGTGGGAAAGGTCAAATGGAAGCCATTACAGCTGCCTCTACCTAGAAAAATAGTAAATCAAACACAATATTGCATCCCTGGATGGATTGCAGAGGTTAGTGCCACCATCAAGGGCTTGAAAGAAGCGGGAGTGGTGATTCCCACCACATCCCCACTCAACTCTCCTGTTTGGCCTTCGCAGAAGACAGATGGATCTTGTAAAATGACAGTGGATTATTGTAAGCTTAACCGAGTGGTGATTCCAATTGCAGCTGCTGTACCAGATGTGGTTTCATTGCTTGAGTAAATTAACACATCTCCTGGTGCCTGGTGTGCAGTCATCGACTTGGCAAATGCCTTTTTCTCCATTCCTGTCCATAAGGCCCACTAGAAGCAATTTGCCTTCAGCTGGCAAGGCCAGCAATATACCTTTGCTGTCCTACCTCAGGGCTATATCAATTCTCCGGCTTTGTGTCATAATCTTGTTGGAGAGATCTTGATCGTTTTTCCCTTCCACAAGATATCACACTGGTCCATTACATTGATGACATTATGCTGATTGGATCCAGTGAGCAAGAAGTAGCAAACATACTGGATTTATTGGTGAGACATTTGTGTGCCAGAGGATGGGAAATAAAATCGACTAAAATTTAGGGAACTTCTACCTTAGTAAAACTTCTATGGGTCCAGTTGTTTGGGGCCTGTCAAGATATTCCTTCTAAGATGAAGGATAAGTTGCTGCCTTTGGCCCCTCTGACAACTAAGAAAGAGGCACAATGCCTAGTGGGCCTATTTGGATTCTGGAGGCAACACATTCCTCATCTGGGTGTGTTACTCCAGCCCATTTATCAAGTGACCTGAAAGGCTGCCAGTTTTGAGTGGGATCCAGAACAGGAGAAGGCTCTGCAACAGGTCCAGGCTGCTGTGCAAGCTGCTTTGCCACTTGGGCCATATGACCCAGGAGATCCAATGGTGCTGGAGGTGTCAGTGGCAGACAGGGATCTGTTTGGAGCCTTTGGCAGGCCCCCATAGGTCAATCACAGGGGAGGCCTCTAAGAATTTGGAGCAAGGCCCTGCATCTCCTGCAGATAACTACTCTCCTTTTGAGAGACAACTCTTGGCCTGGGCCTGTTACTGTGCTTTGGTAGAAACTGAATGTTTGACTGTGGGTCATCAAATCGCCAAGCAACCTGAACGGCCTATCATGAACTAGGTGCTTTCTGACCCATCTAGCCATAAAGTGGGTTGTGCACAGCAGCATTCCATCATCAAATGGAAGTGGTATATACGTGATCGGGCTCAAGCAGGTCCCAAGGGAACAAGTACTTTACATGAGGAAGTAGCTCAAATGCCCATGGTCCCCACTCCTGCCTTCTCTCCCCCAGCCTGCACTGATGGCCTCATGAGGAGTTCCCTATGATCAACTGACTGACGAAGGGAAGACGAGCCTGGTTTACAGATGGCTCTGCATGATGCAGGCACCACCCAAAAGTGGACAGCTGCAGCACTACAGCCCCTTTCTAGGACATCCCTGAAGGACAGTGTTGAAGGGAAATCTTCCCAATACACAGAACTTTGAGCAGTGCACCTGGCTGTGCACTTTGCTTGGAAGGAGAAATGTCCAGATGTGTGACTATATACTGATTCATGGGAGGTAGCCAATGGTTTGGCTGGATGGTCAGGGACTTGAAAGAAGCATGATTGGAAAATTGATGACAATGAAATTTGGGGAAGAGGTATGTGGTTGCATGGACCTCTCTGAGTGGTCAAAAACTGTGAAGATATTTGTATCTCATGTTAGTGCTCACCAAAGGATGACCTCAGTAGAGGAGAATTTTAATAATCAAGTGGATAGGATGACTCGTTCTGTGGATACCACTCAGCCTCTTTCCCCAGCCACCACTATTATCGCCCAATAGGCCCATGAACAAAGTGGCTGTGGTGGCAGGGATGAAGGTTATGCATGGGCTCAGCAACATGGACTTCCACGTACCAAGGCTGACCTAGCTACAGCCACCACTGAGTGCCCAATTTGCCAGCAGCAGAGACAAACACTGAGGGCGCAATATGGCACCATTCCTTGGGGTGATCAGCCAGCTATTTGGTGACAGGTTGATTATATCGAACCTCTTCCATCATGGAAAGAACAGCGGTTTGTCCTCACTGGAACGGACACTCACTCTAGATATGGGTTTGCCTATCCTGTAGGCAATGCTTCTGCCAAGACTATCACCCATGGACTTATGGAATGCTTTATCCACTGTCATGGTATTCCACACAGCATTGCCTCTGACCAAGGCACTCACTTTACGGCTAAAGAAGTGCGGCAGTGGGCTCATGCTCTTGGAATTCACTGGTTTTACCATGTTCCCCACCATCCTGAAGCAGCTGGATTGACAGAACGGTGGAATGGCCTTTCGAAGTCACAATTACAATGCCACCTAGGTGACAATACTTTGCAGGGCTGGGGCAAAGTTCTCCAGCAAGGCCAATGTATGCTCCAAATCAGTGCCCAGTATACGGTGCTGTTTCTCCCGTAGCCAGGATTCATGGGTCCAGGAATAAAGGGGTGCAAATGGAAGTGGCACCACTCACCATCACCCCTAGTGACCCGCTAGTAAAGTTTTTGCTTCTTGTTCCACGGCATTATGTTCTGCTGGCCTAGAAGTCTCAGTTCCAGGGGACGAATGCTGCCACCAGGAGACACAACAATGATTTCATTAAACTGGAAATTAAGATTGCCATCTGGGGCTCCTCCTACCTCTAAGTCAACAGGCTAAGAAAGGAGTTACAGTGTTGGCTGGGGGACTTACTCAGCCTATCAAGATGAAATCAGTCTACTACTCCATAATGAAGGTAAGGAAGAATATGTGTGGAACACAGGAAATTCCTTAGGGTGTCTCTTAGTATTACCATGCCCTGTGATTAAGGTCAATAAGAAACGACAACAACCCAATCCAGGCAGGTCTACAAATGGCCCAGACCCTTCAGGAATGAAGGTTTGGGTCACTCCACCAGGTAAAAAACCATGACCTGCTGAGGTACTTGCTAGAGGCAAAGGGAAAACAGAATGGGTTATAGAAGAAAGTAGTCATCAGTACCAGCTATGACCATGTGATGAGTTGCAGAAACCAGGTTACTGTAATTGTCATGAGTATTTCCTCCTTATTTTGTTAAGAACATATTTCTGCATGTATACACTTGTACTAAGAAAATACCTTCATTTTACTTCCTTTCTTTCTCCTTTATCATGTGACATAAGATTTAGTGGCTCACACCTCAGAGGCTGAGGTGGGTGGATCACTTTGGGATCCACCACTTTGGGAGGCCGAGGTGGGTGGATCACAAGGTCAGGAGTTCAAGACCAGCCTGGCCAAGATGGTGAAACCCCGTCTCTACTAAAAATACAAAAATTAGCCGGGTGTGGTGGTGGGTGCCTGTAATCCCAGCTACTCGGAAGGCTGAGGCAGAGAATTGCTTGAACTCGGGAGGCCGAGGTTGCAATAAGCCAAGATCGCACCACTCCACTCCAGCCTGGGTGACAAAGCGAGAATCCATCTTAAAAAAAAAAAAAAATTTATTGACTTCATATCAGCATTTAAGTGTTGTTAACTTTATGTAATAACATTTGGTTTGGGAATTGGTGCATTTCCGGTTGTATGGACGATAGTTGTATTATGTTCAGTGTAATTATGACATGATTGTCTTTATTTGGAGATTATGTATGATTTAAGGAGATGCGTATGGGTTCAAGTTGACAAGGTGTGGACTTGTGATGGTTATTATTGAGTGTCAACTTGATTGTATTGAAGGATGCAAAGTACTCTTCTTGGGTGTATCTGTGAGGCTGCTGCCAAAGATTAACATTTGTGTCAGTGGACTGGAAGATGGGAGACCCATCCTCAATCTGGGCAGGCACCATGCCAGCATGGCTAGGATAAAAGCAGGCAGAGGAATATGGAAGGACTAGACTGGCTAAGTCTTCTGGCCTCCATCTTTCTCCCATGCTGGATGCTTCCTGCCCTCGAACATTGGACTCCAAGCCCTTCAGCTTTTGGACTCTTGGAACTAACTAGTGGTTTGCCAGGAGTTCTTGGGCCTTTGGCCACAGACTGAAGGCTGTACTGTCAGCTTCCCTACTTTTGAGGTTTTGGGACTCAGACTGGCTTCCTGGCTCCTCAGCTTGCAGAGGGCCTATTGTGGGACTTCACCTTGTGATGGTGTGAGTCAATTCTCCTTAATAAACTCCCTTTCATATATACATCTATCTTATTAGTCCTGTCCCTCTAGATGACCCTGACCAATACACCTAGGAAAGTGTTGATATTAATTATCAACAATAATTATTAATAGTGGAGTGAAAAAGCACTGAAATTAGAGTGAAGAGTCTTGATTCTGCCACTCTCTAGCCTTGTGATCGTAACCAGCTAAACTTAACCACTATAAAAGCGTCATTTTTCCAGCAGAAAGATGTGCTTTGTAAGGTCTATGGTCATGTCCTTAAAAAGCTGTTCTAGGATAATTGAGAAAATGTGTAGGGTAACACATTATGAACCACAAGCATGACACATACTACCAAATTATCACCACTTAACACTTACCTTTATTTTCTAGAAGGAATGCCTCTAAGGCTTTTTAAAAAACAATGCAATATAGGGAAGGGAAGGGTAATAGCTCATAAATGCTTAGTAGAAACTGAAATGAAAAATGCACCGAGCTTCATTCACAGCAAAGTGCAACATCATCCGTGTGATTTCAGAGGCCTGGTGAACCCTTTCTACTCCATGCAGAGGATACTTTATCTTTGCAGGCATTTGTACTTGCATTTTCAAGAAATAAATAAGACATGATCTTGGTATCTTGTATGGCTAAATATGTTTTCCTCATCATTCTTACTATAAAGGGCAATGTCTTGGTTTTTGTTTGGTTATTTGTTTGTATCTCTCTCTTTTGCATGCTCACTCTCTCCCCCTCCCTTCCTTCATTAAATATTTCCCAGGCTTTAGGCCCGTCCATACAGGTAGAACTGATATCCTTAGTCCAACAGAACAACACGAAACTAAGTCGATGCTATTGCTCTAATTTACCAGAAGCTTCTTTAAGAAATAAACGTAAAGTAGGGACTGAAGTATAATCCTACCATCTCATCCACAATTGGCGCGCTGCAATACATTATCCTGGAAACAACTGGTAAACACAGTGAGCCCATATGTGGGCTTTTAGAAAAACATTGCTCTCTTTTCTTTTCCCACCCAGTGTATTCCCAAGGACTTAATGCTGCACTCTGACCTAGCCCTCAATGATGGTTAAAATTGATTCACAACCAAGGTAAACAGGTTTCCTCCCCACGGCTTGGAGAGCTCCAGTCTGCAGAAAGCTAATGAAGCCCTTGAAGCAGTATCTTGCCTTCCACCCACACTTTATTGAAAGGTTTTTGAGTCTTATTGTGTTGTAATTACATACTATAGAAAACTCCACCAACCTCTCTTTCAAGGATTGGGCCCATGACTCTCACTAAAACATTTCAATTCCATTTTCCAGAACATACCATTTCTAAATGCATCTGTGAGGGCCCTCCACAAGTATTTTCAGTCCACATTTCAGAAAACTTGAAAGTGAGGCAGGTTCCTGACTTAGTTGATGGTGAGTAAAGGGAATGCCATTATGAGTGGTAGAGGTTGTTTTCTTTTTTCTTGCCATATTCTCAGTGTAATATTTGAGTCTTACAAAAGAAGTTTGATAATATAAACTGCATATTTTTTAAAGCATAATAAAAATAAGTATTTTTCCAGCAACCTGTTTTTTGGTTGGTTTGTTTGTTTTTTTGAGATGAGTCTCGCTCTGTCGCCCAGGCTGGAGTGCAGTGGTGCCCTCTCAGCTCACTGCAAGCTCCGCCTCCCAGGTTCACGCCATTCTACTGCCTCAGCCTCCCCAGTAGCTGGGACTACAGGCGCCCGCCACCTCGCCCGGCTAGTTTTTTGTATTTTTAGTAGAGACGGGGTTTCACGTGTTAGCCAGGATGATCTCAATCTCCTGACCTCGTGATCCGCCTGCCTCGGCCTCCCAAAGTGCTGGGATTACAGGCATGAGCCACCACGCCTGGCCCTGTTTTTTTATTTTTATTTTTTATTTATTTATATTTTTTGAGACAGAGTCTTGCTCTATCGCCCAGGCTGGAGTGCAGTGGCCAGATCCCAGCTCACTGCAAGCTCCGCCTCCCAGGTTCACGCCATTCTCCTGCCTCAGCCTCCTGAGTAGCTGGGACTACAGGCGCCCGCCACCTCGCCCGGCTAGTTTTTTGTATTTTTTAGTAGAGACGGGGTTTCACCGTGTTAGCCAGGATGGTCTCGATCTCCTGACCTCGTGATCCGCCCGTCTCGGCCTCCCAAAGTGCTGGGATTACAGGCTTGAGCCACCGCGCCCGGCCTGGCCCTGTTTTTTTAATTAAAGTTGTTGATTTTAAAAAGGTTGACTTTATTAATATTTCTTTTGTGGTTAGTACTTTTGGTGCCATATTGAAGACCTAATTCCCGACCCTGAGATAGGTATTTTTCTATATTTTCCCATAAAAGTTTTAGTTTTGGCTCTCAATTAAGTCCTACATTCATCTGGAATTAATTGTTTTTACATAGAATAAAGAAGGATTAAGGTTTTTTTTCTATGCAGATATCAATTGTGTCAGCACCATTAACTTACTAGTTCCTTTGTTCTCTTGTAGTCTTAATGCTCGTTCTGATATTGGTCAGTTTTTCATAAATGTAGAGGTTGGTTTCTTAACTGTATTTTCCATTTATTTAGTCAATGTGCTTATTTCTATGCCAATGCCATACTGTATTAATTATTATAGCTTTCTGACTTTAGAACTGAATTATAGTTTTTTTTTTTACCCCATCTCTCAACTTTAATTTTCATCTTCAAAGAGCATTTGATTATCTTTGGTACTTAGCCTTTTACATATACATTTTAAATGAGCTAAATATTTTGATTGGATATGCACTGAATTTATAGGCCAATTTGTCAAGAATTGATGTATTTTCAATAGTGAATCTCTCTAACCATAAACATGGTATAGGTTTCTTTTTAATGTTTTATGATCTTACTGTCTTCCAATAGAGGTTCATACTTGTTTCTATAGAGGTCCTGCTATTTCTTTATCAAATTCATCCCAAAATGCATGATAGTTTTGATTGCTACTATAAAATGTATATAATTATAAATTAAATTACATAAAATTATATATGTATAATTATGTTTTGTATATAAATAGATTTGATCTTTGGTATATTGATTAACTAGCCCTTCTTGTAGACATTTGGTGGGATTGCATATTAGCAAATTAACAAAGGAAGTTCTTATCTAAGAATGTTTTAAATAGGGTATATTAAATCTGACTAAATTGCTCATGGTTTAATAAAAACTGGAATTTTTAATTTTATGGGATGCAGCTGCTAAAAGAAGGGGAAGTAATCTCACAGGCTTTCTATCTCATGACTAACAAAATACAAAGTTGTGTAGCATCAAACCTAACATGGCTTCCTCTAAGCAAATTTTTGTCACGTGCATACTTTGCAAACATCTATCACTCCAAAAATCAAAATACATTGCAGAAAAGAGGGAGAATCCTTCTGCAGTTCCATGTGATAATTCAGAGTCTTTCCAGTGATGGATGATGCTGTGTTTGTTTGTACCCATTTTTAGCTTGTAGGCTTTGCTAGTCGTTAGTAAAAACTTGGTTAAGATCTACGATTCATGGGGGTCTGCTTTGACAATTCGGCTCTTTGTAGCACTTCTGTCCACAAAGCAGATGAAACTAGCCCAGTTATTTCAGAATGAATTAAAAAGACTGAAGAATATGGTCAATGCTTTGCAATAGTTAGTTGCATATTTCAGAAACAGAAAACTCAGAAATCATATGGTCAGGCGACAGAAAAAAAATAATACAAGAAAAGAAACATTCTAGAACTGAATTTCCAAAAAAGGAAAACCATTCAGAACATAGACTTAATTATACAGGACACACAGCAGACAGACTCCATGGACAGCACAGTAACAGAAATAAAGGATGTGAAGATAAAAAGTAAAACAAAAGAATGAAAGGATTTAAGAGAAAGTCATATAGAAGACAGGTAAAGGGTATCCTTTGTATGGATGAACAGGCCCCTAAAGAAGAAAATCAAAGCAATGCAGCCAAACAAATATTTAAAACTATAAATCAAGAGAATCAAGAAGTCTGATTGGAGTCTACATATTCAAAAGACATTCTATGGACTTAGGAAAACAAACCTAAAATGTTTAATGCTGTGACATACCTTAATAAAAGCATTGCAATTTAAGTTTATATTTAAAAGTTGGACATTCAGACAAAAAGTCCAAATCACTCATGAGGGAAAGGAAATCAGACTGGAATCCAGCTTCTTGACAGCAATATTTTATACTACAAAACAATGAAGCAATCACTTAAAAATACTTGAGAAAAAATATAAGCCAGAGATTTTGTATGCAGCCAAATTTCTCAGCATAAAGGTCAGAGAAAAATAATTATAAACATTTTTAAACCAAAGAAAGAAGAGTTCTCATGAGCTTTTCCTGAAACTAAACAGAAAAAAAGTTTCAGACAACCAAAAACGATGAGAGAATCATCAGCATATAATCCGAAGGTGGACATTAAATATATTTAATAACAGAGCTAATGTCAAAAAATGGGGTTAGGGACTAAAGAAATGAGCATATAAGTATTATAAGTTCTAACAATGTAGAAAAATATAAATAATAAAAATAAGAGGCTGGGCGCTGTGGTTTACACTTGTTAATTCCAGCACTTTGGGAAGCCGATGGGGGTGGATCACTTAGGTCAGGAGTTCAAGACCAGCTTGGCCAACATGGTGAAACTCTGTCTCTACTAAAAATACAAAATTAGCCGGATGTGGTGGCTGGTGCCTGTAATCCCAGCTACTTGGGAGGCTGAGGCAGGAGAATTGCTTGAACCCGGGAGGCAGAGGTTGCAGTGAGCCAAGATCATGCCACTGCACTCCAGCCTGGCAACAAGAGCGAAACTCTATCTCAAAAAAAAAAAAAAAAAAAAAGAGAGAAAAGAATAGTCATGGAAGTTATTATTAGCTCACAATTGCCTCATAGGTATGTGCTGGAAGTAAATTGATATCATTTGATTCTGACAAACCAAGTAATAGAGGCTTAAGTATAATTAATATTACAAAGTTTAACACTGCATTATTACTAGTGACTAGGATTGAAGAGTGCTCAGGAATTGGTAAGTTACTAGCTAATTTTACTACTGCTCATAGTAGAAAATGAATGCTTTATAAAGGAAGAGTTGGCTAAGTATGCATAAACCTAACAACCAGAACAAAAATACAAAATACCTGAAAGCAAAAGAAATTCAATAAACCAATAGCAAATAAAGAAGACAATTTAATATATTATAAACATAAAATAGTAGAACAGATCTTAAATTAAACAGTGTTGGTATCAATAAATATGTATTTGTATAACTCATCTTTTAAAAGTATTCTTAGATTGATTAATAAGTAAAATCCAATTGTAGACTATGTAAAATAGAGACCTAAAGCAAAACTCTTCTTGTGTTTAAAATAAAGATAGAAGAAAGATATGTTAAGTAAGTGAAAATAAAAAGGAATCTAGAGTCATGATCTTGATATTAGATAGGGTAAAATTCAGTCCTCCCAAAATATTAAATAAACCAATAGCTTTCTAACACAAAAGCTATAAGGCATAATAAAGACAAAGCAAACATAAATATGTAGGTAGCAGAAATTAGTTTTCATTAAGCAAAAATTATAAGAAGATAAATAAACAGGGGCATAGCTAATATTTTACCTTCTATCTTTATAAGGGTAAATAAACTTTCATTTCAAGTACACATGGAACATTTTTAAAAGCTGAAATTATATTAGACTACAAAAATATTCAATAATAATTGTAATACAAGAAGTATTCTCTGATCCCAAGGCCAAAAGTATTTATAAACAGTAGAACAAAAAACAAACAAACAAAAAATGCCCATCCAACCTGGAAATTAAACTGTCTATTAAACAACTCTTGAATGACAGACAAAATAAAACGTGAAATTGCTGAATTTTTAGGGAATAATGATAATGAAAGTAAGATGTATTAGAATCTGTGGAGCCCAGCTAAATCAGTGCTTTGAGAAAATTCTGAGCATCAGTTACCTATATCATGAAACAAAAATAAATTCAGTATCAACTCAAAAAGCTAGAAAATGAACTAAAACATTAACCGACAGCAGAATGAAGGATTTAATAAAGCTAAAGGCATAACTTAATGAGTTAGAAAGCAGAAAACTAGTAGAACTAATAAAATAAACTCAAGCTAGTTCTTTGAGGAAAAGAATCAAAATAGAGGAACCACTAGCTGACCTAAGTTTCTAAACGAAGCATAAATACACAAAATAAATTATAAGGTCAAAGTAACCATCAAACCAGAGAAAATTTTTAAACATCATCAGAAATCAGTTTTCCAACTCAATAAGACAAATTAGAATACCCAGAAGAAATGGATAACCTTAACAGAAGATCTGCTATACAATATCTGACTCCAGAAGAAATAGAAAGTCCAAGGAGACCAATTACTACAGAAGAAATAAAGTTTCCAGAGAGCTCACCTATAAGAAGTCACCATGTCCAGGTGCTTCCAAAGGGGGAATTCCACCAATATTTTACATCTTAAAGATCAAATAATCCCAATGCTACTTACACCTTCCAGGACATAGAAAAAAAAAAAAGAAAGAAAAACTTTCAAACCATTTTTGTAATGAATGTTTAACACTGGTTTAAAAATAAAAACAAACAAACAAAAATAAACAAAAAAAACGTGATGAAGACTACACAAAGCACAAATTTGACACCAAACTTTCTTACGAATTTTGATGCAATAATGACAATAGCCTTCATTCCCATTAAAAGTACTTAGTAATTCAAAAATTCCTGTAAACTTTGTAACATGAATGAATATACAAGAATAAGGAAATGGTGCCTATGACTGCTACTATTTTTAGAAGATATTATAGGTGTCATCCAATGTCACTAGCTAAGAAAAAATCTTTTAGACACTTAGGTATAGAAAAGAAAAGGTACAACAATCTCTGTTTGCAGACAATATGATTGTATACCAGGAAACCCCATGGACTTCCTAGTATATTTATATATGCATTTATATGTGTATAAGCATACATATAATGTGTATATATGTATACAAAGATGTATATTTATAGATACACATATAAATACATATATAAATACAAATAATACATGTATATATTATATAATATATTAAAATATATTTATGTATAACTATATACTTATATCATATATATTTTATATACTTATATAATATATATGTATATAAAAAGGTATAATCATTTTTTAACCCTGCACGTGGCATCCAATAGGCACAATTATAAACATTTGTGCAAAATATACATAAGGATACTTGAAAACACTTCTGAAAGACACAAAGAATATTTAACAAATGAAAAGGCACACTTTGGTCTTAGATATGAAGACAGCATCATAAAGATGTCAGTACTTCCTAAGTCAATTTATATTTTATGTAATTTCAAGAAAATTATCAATAAATTTCCTTATGGAATTAAACAAGTTAATTCTAAAGGTCACATAGAAAAAGAAACAAGGAAGAATCCATGGTAAAACTCTGAAAAATCAAAGGGCAATACTTGGTGGGATAGCGTGGCCAGAATTAAAACAATGTGCACCTTCTATAAACAAAGCTACGTGATATTGATCCATTAACAGATAAACAAATCTTAGTAGAGAATTAACACATTAGAAAAAGACAAGACTATAGAGAAATTTAGTGTGTAATTAAGGATACACCTCAAATCACTTGAGAAATACTGACTTTTTAATAAATGGTGTTGAGACAACTGAATATCCATTTGAAAAAATATTTGAAAAATATTTGAAAAATTTTCAAATATCCATTTGAAAAAATATAAAAGCCATTCTTTATTGCATACTGCATATGAAGAGAAATTCCAAATGGACCCCTAATATGTAAGAGTAAAACTTACTAGAAGAAGACAAGTGAATGTAATTATAACTTGGGGACAGGGAAACTCTTTCTATGACCCCAATATACGTAACAGTATTCCAGTAAGATTTTATTTACAAAAATGTAAGGGAGCCATATTTGGTAAGCAGGCTAAAGTATGCCAACCCCTGCTATGAGGCTAACTTCCACTTGCAGAAACACTGAGGATAGAGCAACAAGTTAAATGACACCACAAGGAAGCAGTCAGATACATCTAGACAGCTACAAAACAACTGACCTAATCTCCACAGAAGCTGGAGAAAATAAATTAAGGGGAAATTTTTATAAATTCAAATAGACAGACATTAATGACCTAATGTCTAATATATGGAACTTGTTTGGACTCTGAATTGAATAAATCAACTATAAACAGACATTTTTGATGTAGAAAAGAACTGGTTTTCAGATGATATCAAGGAATTATTATAAGTTTATTTGGTATGAGAATGGCATTGTGATTATCAAGACTTTTTTTGTAAATGCATACTGATGTATGATATTTAGGATTTGTCTTTAAAATGTTTTAGCCAAAAATAAAGAAAAAGGACAAAATGAGATTAATGAATTAAGCAATGGGGCAAAATTTTAATAACTACTGAATTTGGATTATGGGGAGATGACATTTCTTTGTATTATTCTCTTATTATTTCAGTTTGAAAAATTCATATTTTGGTTTAAAAAGTTCCGTTTGATGCTGTTGCTATCAAAAACTAGAGCCCACTCTTTTCCTCACTGACAAATATCTCAAAGAGCTGGTTTACAATTCCTTTTTTCTAATATTCCACCCCCATTTTCTCTTTTATAAATTATACTTACATTTAACATATGCATTCTATTCCTCCTCCATCTTTACTAAAAATGTTCCTTTTAGAAACAATGGGCTCCTTATGAACAAATCTTTAGTCCTTTTCTTCTTACTCCTGTCCACCTCTCTGGTATTTGGCCTGATTCACCATCCTTTTTCTTTTTCTTTCTTTCTTTTCTTTTTTTTTTTTGAGACAAAGTTTCAGGTGCAATGGTGACAGCTCGGCTCACTGCAACCTCTGTCTCCCAGGTTCAAGTGATTCTCCTGCCTCAGTCTCCTGAGTAGCTGGGATTACAGGCATGCACCACCAAGCCTGGCTAATTTTGTATATTTGAATTTTTAGTAGAGACAGCGTTTCTCCATGTTGGTCAGGCTGGTCTCGAATCCCTGACCTCAAGTGATTCATCAGCCTCGGCCTCCCAAAGTGCTGGGTTTACATGCCTGAGCCACCGCACCCGGCCCATCCTTTTTCTTTTGAAAGACACGCTTCCTTTGGAACAAGGAACTTTGTACCTCTACTTCTCAAAAAACTGCCTTAACCCCAGGCTGGGACTCTTTTTCTACCTAAAACCCTGAAAAGCCAGTCTTTTAAGAGGTCTTTCCTCAGCCCTTTGGACACCTTTCTCTTATTATCTTGTCTAGTCATCACATTTGTTCCACACTTTTAACAATGGAGCTGGCTCTCAAATTTTTTATCTTCAGCTCTGATGTCTCTTCTGAGCTCCAACTTTCTGCCTGGAATAACATTCAGGATATCTTCCCTGCACTTTAAACCCAACATGTATAAGGAAAATCTCCTCGGAGTAGCTCAACATCTACCTCTCTCCTGTCTTCCTAATCTCCATCAATAGCATTGCCATCCTTTCAGTCGCCAATACTGCAAATCTGGAAATCTTCCTTTCCACACTCCAAATCACACACACTCTGAATTAAGCACGCTCTCAGGTTCTGCTTTCCTCAGAGGCTAAGGTGGCTCAATCCACAGGCTCAACTGCACACAGCAGTGATGCTTGTCATGACCACACTTGGAGATACATAACCCTTTTCTCTCGGGGGTCCAAAGTAGAAATCTAGTTTCCAAAGTGCCTGAGTATCCTGAGCATGCAGTGTATTAGTCCGTTTTCATGCTGCTGATAAAGACATACATGAGACTGGGTAATTTACAAAGAAAAGAGGTTTAATGGACTTACAGTTCCACATGGCTGGGGAGGCCTCACAATCATGGCAGAAGATGAAGGAGGAGCAAAGGGATGTCATGCGTGGCAGCAGGCAAGAGAGAATGAGAGCCAAGTGAACGGGAAAACCCCTTATAAAACCGTCAGGTCTTGTGAGACTTATGCGCTACCAGGAGAACAGGATGGGAGAAATCACCCCCATGATTGAATCACCTCCCACCGGGTCCCTCCCACAACATGTGGGAAGTATGGGGGCTACAATTCAGGATGAGATTTGGGTGGGGACACAGCCAAACCATATCATGCGGTAAGCAGCCTTCTGGTAACATCTAATCATGTTTGTTGCATCCCCTTTTCCAATGAGAAAGTCATGATGGATCTTAGAATTGGCACCATTGGAGAATGGTAAATAAGGAAGCAGGTTAAGAAATTGAATCTCTGCTGTGGTGTAACAAAGACATGGACAGTGTGTTTTCTATATCTCCTTTCTATTTGATAAAAGAACACACTGGGTATATTAGTCAGGGTTCTCTAGAGGGACAGAACTAATAGGATATATACAAAGGGGAGTTTATTAAGCATTAACTTACATGATCAGAAGGTCCCACAACAGACTGTCTGCAAGCTGAGCAGCAAGGAGAGCCA
Source organism: Theropithecus gelada (assembly GCF_003255815.1). Taxonomy (NCBI): domain Eukaryota; kingdom Metazoa; phylum Chordata; class Mammalia; order Primates; family Cercopithecidae; genus Theropithecus; species Theropithecus gelada. Next base: position 114,170,436 of record NC_037671.1, read on the forward strand.
GTCCGAGTCCCAAAACTGAAGATCTTGGAGTCCAATGTTCAAGGGCAGGAAGCATCCAGCACAGGAGAAAGATGCAGGCTGGGAGGCTAGGCCAGTCTCCCCTTTCACGTTTTTCTGCCTGCCTTATATTCGCTGGCAGATAATCAGATCGAGCCCACCAGATTAACGGTGGGTGTGCCTTCCACAGCCCACTGACTCAAATGTTAATCTCCTTTGGCAACACCCTCACAGACACACCCAGGATTACTACTTTGTATCCTTCAGTCCAATCAAGTTGACACTCAGTCTTAACCATCACACTGGGAAATAGCAAATAAGAATATTAAATGACTTAATGAAGGTCTCTAAAAGCATTAAAAGAAAAACTTCATCTCTCTTTTTACATTAGGAGCCCACAGGGAGAAATCAGTTATACCAGCGTAGAGATTAGAACTTAATTCTACATCATTAAAGGCACATACCATGACACTAAAAATAAAAATTGCAAATTTTAAAAGAAACAGATATTCACAGACTAACTCCATTTATTTGAAGCCAAACCTCTATCCACTCATCAAATTAAGAACCGATGGGCCGGGTGCGGTGGCTCACACCTGTAATCCCAGCACTTTGGGAGGCCAAGGCAGGCAGATCACTTGTGGCCAGGAGTTCCAGACCAGCCTGGCCAACATGGCAAAACCCCGTCTCTACTAAAAATGCAAAAATTAGCCAGGTGTGATGGCGCATGCCTGTAATCCCAGCTACTCTGTAGGCTGAGGCACAAGAATTGCTTGAACCCAGGAGGCAGAAATTGCAGTGAGCCGGGATTATACCACTGCACTCCTGTCTAGGTGACAGAGCAAGATCCTGTCTCAAAAAACAAAAGAAAAAAAAAAGGAAAAAGGAAAAAATAAGAACTGTTGTCATAGGAAGAGATCCAAGCAGTACTAACACATTGGCATTGGTAATATTTCAAAGATGTACAAACTGGGCTCATCTACCTTGATAGACCCCTGCCAACATACTCTGATTTCCCCCTGCCAGTTCAAAAGGACCAACATATGGAATGATCTTGCTTTTAGAGTTGTGTATATTACAGTATGCTTCTAGGCAGGATAAATGTATAATGAGTCTAGTTATACTAAATACTCCACATGGCAATGTCAAGAATGAATTCATGTATGCATACATGTATAAACCAGGAATTGGTTTTCACTCAGAATCCATAGCCTTTAGAAGGTGATGGAGGAGGATACACTAGATGTGAATGATGAGAGAGGCTGGTGAGGGCCTGCTTAGAATGCCCTGCTTTTGAGAACATTCATTTGTTTATTCATATTACACTACCAGTCAATAGTAAACTCCTTGAGGGCAGGCGTGGTTCTTACACATCTTTTCTTGTGTGTCCTCCAGTATCATACAGTGCCCTATGGATATGCTGGTACTTAGTAAATACCTATTGAGCTGGGTTAAACTGAATCCTAACTAACACAAACCTGAAAGTGGCCAACCCTCCCCTTTAAAGCTGGATTTTAGGGGCACCCATTAAAACAAATGAGGATCTTTCTAATACCATCATGGAGAGGTGGCAGTAATAAATACAGATGCCAGAGTGGAATTACTTGACTGTCCCTGCATAGTATATGTAACTTAAATATTATAAGAATTTTTAAAACTGTCAAAAATATTATTTTGAGTATACTTTAATAAATTCAGTTAATAATAAATGGTGAATAAAACACAATGTGGTGTATAAAAATGTTAAGAAGAGTCAAATTAACCTCCTACACAGGACTAATACTTTGGTTGGGCTCATGCCTTTCCCTCTGGAGTAACTTTACATTAAGTGGATCCTTACTGCTTACAGGCTTAAGTCGCTTAAGAATTTTGACTTGTGGCTTAGCACATTTTATAATATAGTGCTGCTTAATTGCTTTTGTTTTTAAGGAGAAACTTTACTTTGATTTTTTTTTACCTTTATTCCAACAGAACCCTTCCAGGCACTTTGAAGACTGATAATCTTGTTGATCAAAGTGACTTTTCCTGGAATTTCAATATGTGTGTGTATGTGTGTGCCTGTGTTTAACACCTTTTTTGAGATATAGTTCAGGTATCATTAAATTGGCCCATTTAAAGTGCGTAATTCAATTGATAGCTAGTCGAATGGATATTTTGACTCATCTTCAATATGAAGTAGCAATCATAATGGCAGTTTGGCTCACTTCTCCTATCTTTTGGTCTCATTTTTTCTCCTTTACAGCTTTACAGTTTCATATTCCCAGAATTGGGCAATAAACCAAAGACTTTTAATAGTCAGTCAAGTGGCATCTGCAGCTGAGCAATTAAAGGCTCAGAACCAGAAAGAATCAACGGATCCACGGTCAAAATATAAACTAGCAAAACTCTTTCTTATCTGCATTCTCACACATTGAATGAAATACAGTTTAGAAGACAACACTGAACAGGGTCCTATACATTAAAGCAGTTAAGTAAGTGTTGGCTTCCTTTTTTTTTTTTTTTCTTTTTTCACTCAATTCCATATGATAGAGTGAAAAACAAAAATACTGTGCACAAAGTTCTTGAGGTATGAATGGAACCAAGATGCATGCAAATCCTTCAAGGGCCCAGGGCTTAAGCAGTCCTGGAAAGCGATGGTGGAATCCAGTAAGGCTGACAGTATTCCTAAAACCGTCTCCTGTCCAGGACTGACTTTACTGAAAGGATCACTCACCGCTCCTCCCACCTCCAAAACCTGCTCCTCCTACCCCCATAACGCACTCCCCCAGCTACTACAATGTGTGCGGTCCTCCTTTGAGTGTAGCACACATTTTTCAGAGGGGAGAATTTGAAGAGGGAACATAAAGGGAGGTCCTTCTCTTCATGCCCCAAAAACATATGTGGATGAATTCAACTCATTTCAGAACTTTTTTGTTTTATTTTTCCAAGTAAAAAATCTGCCAAGAGGGCGCCTGTAGTCCCAGCTACTCGGGAGGCTGAGGCAGGAGAATGGCGTAAACCCGGGAGGCGGAGCTTGCAGTGAGCTGAGATCTGGCCACTGCGCTCCAGCCTGGGCGACAGAGCGAGACTCCGTCTCAAAAAAAAAAAAAAAAAAAAAAAGAAAATCTGCCAAGAATTTACCTTAAGTTTTACATGGAGAAAAAGATAGCTGACAAATATGTTACTGGAAGCATTTATTATATTTTGGGGGGCATATTTTTATTTGCATGTTTTTTTCTGAAATATTTACAATAAACAACCTAAAATGAAAACGTTCTTGTTTGTAGAGAATGACTTTTTTTCTATTTAAAATGAGTTTATCATCAGAAAACAGTCTGCTATTTAGTAGAAGAGGCAAATGTTCTTTCTGATGCAGCAACCTGTTTTTCTCTTAAGGAGGAGAATTTATTCCTATTTTATGCCTACAAGTAAAAGAACTTTCTGTTGTCCAATACGATTTCCTGCAGGCAGAGCCTCCTCATGCAGGAGTGATGGAAAGAACTAGAGCAACAACTCTCTGGCCAAAGGCTTAGTAGAGGGAATATTCTGCTTGTTGAATTGGTCCCTGCTTTTCAAATGGATGAATAGTTTTTTTCTCTGAGAGTAAATAGGAGTCAAAAGAGAGTGCTTTGGCTTCACTGAGAAATCCGCAAATATTTCTCAGAATTTGTTAGCATGGATGGCGCCAGTAAAACAGCTCCTTAGAAACTGAATCGTCTCACCAAACTGACAATTTGCATTGTTTCTTCTAACACCATTTACTAACATCTCTAACATCTCTTTGAAAGCAGAGACCCCACAAGGAATGAGTAGGATGAACACTTTTGCTCCTGTTTTCAGCCTATATTTTTCCATCATAAGCATTCAAGCAGGGCTAAATGAAGAGAGGCATTCCTAGTAGACACAGAGGACATATTTTGTGTTTTCTAGTGCCAAAACACACCAAAGGATTAGGTGCTAGAATGGAAAACAAGTTTTCTCCATTTCCTGATTACTTTCACAGGCATTCTTAGTATCTTTAACTTTCCTCTTGTAAAATATACACACACATGGACACACACACCCCAAGAGAAATCACTGGGTTCTTTATTTATACCTTATAATAACCTTTATTTCTTGGTTTTGACAGGAAGAGATGACTACATTAAGTGTTTGGAACTCAGTGCTGCAGGATACAGAGAAGAACTGGAAACTGTGAGTAGGCTAAGCATGGCAAGGATAAAATTGGCCTATAAGTATATGACTACTAGGAAAGTTACAAACTAGCAGAATCAATGTATCATGGGTTGTCATCAGGAAGCCAATCAAGCAATCATCCTTTTTAAATGGACACAAGACAGGAAATATATCCTCTGCTCACAAATGTGGGATGGCAGCAGGTTTTTTTTACTCCTATAATCACCAAACCCCATTTGCCAATACTAACATTTAAGCAATTACAAGGAAAGACTAGGATAAATTCTAGCATCCTCATGGTATTGTAAGGGACTTGCAAGATAGTCTTATAAATGCCTAGATTTGCAAAGATTTGAGAGAACAAGACATCATTACAACCAACTGAAGATGAAATCCAGGCTCCAGTTAGCAACATTGGTAATCCATTGGTTGCAGGGCTCCTACTGACTTCAAGCTATCTTTCTCCCCTATTTCTACGCAAATGAAAATAGCCTATGGAGGCAGTTGATCTTGCAGACCTTCCAGAGGTAGCATCACAATGCCTGAGATATGAGAAAAATGATGAAATTACCATCATCTGCCTCTCAGCTGTCAATCACTTAGCTTTGAAAGTTACAAGTATCTACCATTTGTTACTAAAATGTTTACTATGTACAATGTGATGGGACAAGAGCAAAAGGAAGACCCATGTGTCATGTGCATCAGAGAGCTCTATTTTATTAAAGGGGTTAGGAACCTGTAGGGCAAAGACATAAATAGTGTTTTCAGCTGTCACTCAGAAGCTATCTTCTACATGTATAAAATCTCAGATGGGCTGTTGGTCACAATGTTTTACTGTTAATGCATCTATCAATGCCATCAAAAGTGGCTATCCTCAAACACCAAGATGGTAATTAAATAATATTGAAATTTAATAATATTTAGTGCATGTTAATGATTAGAAAAGTAGATAATTTTTTAAATTATAGATCATATTTTAATATCTTATGCTATTTGTAAATATTAATTATATTTAAACATAAATGTATATGTATTTATACACATTCCTTATCATTAACATATACCTAACGTATTAGTTTGTTCTCATGCTGCTAATAAAGCCATACTTGAGACTGGGTAATATATAAAAGAAAGAGGTTTAATTGACTCAGAGTTTCACATGGCTGGGGAGGCCTCATAATCATGGCAGAAGGCAAGGAGGAGCAAAGTCACATCTTACATGGCGGCAGGCAAAAGAGCTTGTGCAGGGGGACTCCCATTTATAAAACCATCAGATCTCATGAAACTTACTCACTACCACACTAACAGTATGGGGAAAACATGATTCAATTATCTCCACCTGGCCCCACCCTTGACACCTGGGGATTATTACCATTCAAGGTGAGATTTGGGTAGGAACACAACCAAATCATATCATCTAATTATTCTAACCTGTAGTGAGACCTTAAGGATTTTGCTTCATAAAGGGTTTGGTTATGGTAAAGATAAGAGTCTTTGCTTTTCCCCATTTCAAAGTTGCATAACAAGTCAGTGGCATATAAGCAGACATATAAGCACATGCCAAATGCACTTATAGATTAAGAAAATCTTTCCAAAACACATAGATATGTATTTCTGCAATGTTTTTAAAGGAATAAGCCAGAAATTGATGAGTAGCAATGCACAAGAAGTGAGTTGGATGGAAGTAACAGCTGCCATGACTATCAGAAGATGTAGATTATTTTGATTTGACCACAAGCCACCTGGGTGACCTTGACCTGTGCAATTAACAAACATTCGTTGGGTATCGTGCAAGACTTCATAAACTGGAGATCACATAAGATGAGCAAGATCTGGTTTTTGACCACAAGAAGTTTATGAGCTAGTAGGGAAGATAAGACATCCAATCATAACTAATATGGTGGAATGAAAATAATAAAGAGAAAAGAAAACCAACTACAATAGGAACTTGGAAAAGAAAGAAAAGCCTTTTATATATAAAGGCTGAAGAGGAGAAAGTTTGAAGGAAGATTTTATAAAAAGACGGCACATGAAATGAGCCTTATAGGTAGATATGATTCTGATAAGGAACCACAATGGTGGAGGGTCTCTAGGAAGCAATGGAAGAGAAATTCAAATGTGTGAAGTTCTGAATTCAGCCACCAGGTGTTTTTAGCCTGGACAAGAGCTCACTGGGTCACCTATGACTCTTCAGAAATTTGTGTTTGAGACACTTGTTATAGAGATTCATGATTATTAGGATAAGAAGTCTACACAGACAGTATTTTCTTTCTTTTTTTTTTTTTTTTTTTTTTTTTTTTTTTTTTT